>NC_092563.1:15000-105000 GCF_037975245.1 Apostichopus japonicus | reverse complement strand
TATGTCTTTAAATGTAAACGGTAAGTTGTACTCGCTCTCCCTCTGGATATACATCTTTCAGTTCAATGGTAATTCGGTGCTCACTACTTTCTCCTTAAATTAGAGGTTATAATTGCAAGGTACTCACTTTCTCCTTGAATTAGAGGTTATAATTGCAAGGTTCTCACTTTCTCCTTACTTAACGGTTATTGCTACTCACTTTCTCCCTGGGTATTCGATTTTAAATGTAAAGGTAAAGTATCTGACTGATGATTATAATTATTATTGGTACTCAATTTCTCCTTAATTTAAAGGTTTTTGGCATTCACTTTCTCCCAAGGTATATGCATTTAAACACAAAGGTAATTGCTTGGAATTTCATTCTCCCTGTGTATATGCTTTTAAAATTAAAGGTTATTGCATAGTACTCAGTTTCACGCAGGACATATGCTTTTAAATTGATAAGTAATTACATGGAAATCACTTTCTCCTTGGGCATGTCATTAAAGTTTTCAGGTAATTGCATAGTACTCACTTTCTCGCTGGGCATATGCTTTTAAATTGATAGGTAATTATATGGAAATCACTTTCTCCTTGGGCATGTCATTAAAGTTTTCAATTGCATAGTACTCACTTTCTCGCTGGGCATATGCTTTTAAATTGATAGGTAATTACATGGAAATCACTCTCTCCTTGGGCATGTCATTAAAGTTTTCAGGTAATTGCATAGTACTCACTTTCTCGCTGGGCATATGCTTTTAAATTGATAGGTAATTACATGGAAATCACTTTCTCCTTGAGTCCTTGGGTATGTCATTAAAGTTTTCAGGTAATTGCATAGTACTCACTTTCTCCCTGGGTATATGCTCTTTTGTACATCATCACAGTCTCTGCCTCTGAAATGAGTACCTCTCAAAGTCTGCAAGAGACAAACATTTTGGATGCTATTTGCTGTTAAAAATGACTTATCATAATGAACTATTGCACATCGTAAAACATGTTTGTATCCCAACTGCGTGTCACATGGACCATTGTTACTCCATTGACTGGTAATTCATTAATATGCAAAATACCTGGACTATTCCTCAACGCTGGCAATTGGATTTGGAGCATTTTACCTCCGGCCCTTATGTTGGATGGTTGAAATACTTGTAGATTCTTAAAACAAGTGTAAGATCCTGCAATTTATACTGATTTATAAAATGCCACCCAGCTTTGATTCTTCAATTGTCCTCTGTTTAGCACAGATGCCTAAAATTTCATAATTTTAGCTACTTGCTAAAAAGAAAAGGCCACTTGATAATTGAAATGTGAATATCCAACTTTATTAACCGTCACAGTAAAATATCTGCTGGCTAATATCAAGTTCAATATTTCTGGCAATTTCCTGAATATACAACAGCACACATCAGTTACTGTAAAGGCCTTTGAGGGCAGCTGCTCGAACACCATTTGCAAACAATAAGCAGTTATACAGGGCTTAAATTAGATACAGAAATCCTGCCAATTCTTTGACTGGCAATTGTTAATCGACTTATGGTGCGTTGAAGTTCTTAATGTCTATATATAGACAATTGCCAGTGCCTTGTTTTCTTTTGCTGGCAAACAGCAAAATGGGAATTTACTTAAGCATTAAAACAACAAAATTGTCACACTAGTAGTGTGGGCTGCTAGAATAAGTTTGACTGTTATGATAAGTAGATTTTCGACATATTGGGATTTGGATAATAGTTAGTCAGCTAGCATACTAAACTGACTGTCAGTCAGTTAACAATGCATTCAGTATATATAAGCATGCATGGTGACATCTATGACCTTAATTAATAGTCAAAGCTATCATCTGCAGTTTGAGCAGGCTAATATGGGCTGGTTATTAGTGGGAATGGCTGCATATATATTGATGCCAGTTCAATGGGCCATGCTTCCACACATCATGCATACTCAACAATAAACTGCAGTGTATGAGTAGATTATGTTAGGCAACTCAGTAAACTTTACTTGCGTGACAACCATACATATTGAGACTATATCTATTGCCTCTTAATACTTAACTTGCTGATAACAGCAACAGCATCTAGTCATTATTTCATTCTCAGTTTCCATACAACTTTAATACTCCCACAAAATCATATTTCCTGGTAATAACAAATTATGGTTATCATAACATCAAAAGTGAAACAATCCAAACATCAATAAATAGCCATGCCGTCATAGGTAGACAATATAAAATAACATAATCACCTAAAAATAGGAATGAAATAGTGATAAAGATTTTATGAAATGGACTGAACATGTTTCAATAGAGCAGGGACTAAACCATGTACTATGTTTTGGTTTTTTTTGGAGGAGTGGGGGGTGGGGGAGTCTCTGGAATAAATTTAAGGAGGCATCAGTCCAGCAATAGATGTCAATTGATAAAGTTGCATCTTCACTGAGACCAATGATTACAATTGTTACATGCTGTCAATATTAAAGAGGCAGTTACTTTTCATCAATGGTAAACTTAGAGAGATGACAAATGTGATTATATATTGTTTTCTAACTACTGGCCACCCTTCTATATATATAAATACATATATACCTACATATATAGATACATATACCTACATATATAGATACATATACCTACATAAAGCATCAATTTTCTTCCGGCTTCCTGATCATATATTGCAATTAGAATTCAGCTAGTAAATTCAGAACCATGGCTATTAAAATATCAAAGTAGTAAAATAAAAACATAAACTTTATCAAGTACCTGAATAGTGCTGAATCTGTCCTCATCTTGGTCAGCAATGGGCATGTGGGTGTCTAGTTTTCTGAAGGAAAAGAAATTGAAGGAGATATGAAACTACTGCAAATACACAGGGTATTATTCATGTTTTTCACACATATGCAGAATAGAAACCTTTGTTCAGTTTTTAAACTCAATTTGCCACTCTCGTATGTTCATGATACTGAAATGAAACACTGAAATTTAATTTCCATTTTTTAAAATTTCCATTGGACAAAAGTTGAAATGTGACTTGACCTTTTTCTGTTCTTTAATTTTAAAAGGGCTATGTGCAAAATTAACATGTGTTCTAGAAATGATATCCTTAACTTAAATTATATAAAAAAATGACCCAACTTGACCTAAAAAGTGACTTAATTGGTACAACTCTGGTGGCCTGTGGAGGCTGCCAAACTAGTTATTCTGTTACAATATTATAATACTGTTGGCTTACAACTCTTGCGGAGGCTGCCAAACTAGTTATTCTGTTACAATATTATGATACTGTTGGGTTACAACTCATGCGGAGGCTGCCAAACTAGTTATTCTGTTACAATATTATGATACTGTTGGGTTACAACTCTTGCGGAGGCTGCCAAACTAGTTATTCTGATACAATATTATGATACTGTTGGGTTACAACTCTTGCGGAGGCTGCCAAACTAGTTATTCTGTTACAATATTATGATACTGTTGGGTTACAACTCTTGCGGAGGCTGCCAAACTAGTTATTCTGATACAATATTATGATACTGTTGGGTTACAACTCATGCGGAGGCTGCCAAACTAGTTATTCTGTTACAAGATTATGATACTGCTGGGTTACAACTCTTGCGGAGGCTGCCAAACTAGTTATTCTGTTACAATATTATCATACTGCTGGGTTACAACTCTTGCGGAGGCTGCCAAACTAGTTATTCTGATACAACATTATAATACTGTTGGGTTACAACTCATGCGGAGGCTGCCAAACTAGTTATTCTGTTACAATATTATGATACTGTTGGGTTACAACTCATGCGGAGGCTGCCAAACTAGTTATTCTGTTACAATATTATGATACTGTTGGGTTACAACTCTTGCGGAGGCTGCCAAACTAGTTATTCTGTTACAATATTATAATACTGTTGGGTTACAACTCTTGCGGAGGCTGCCAAACTAGTTATTCTGATACAATATTATAATACTGTTGGGTTACAACTCATGCGGAGGCTGCCAAACTAGTTATTCTGTTACAATATTATGATACTGTTGGGTTACAACTCTTGCGGAGGCTGCCAAACTAGTTATTCTGATACAACATTATAATACTGTTGGGTTACAACTCATGCGGAGGCTGCCAAACTAGTTATTCTGTTACAATATTATGATACTGTTGGGTTACAACTCTTGCGGAGGCTGCCAAACTACTGTAGTTATTCTGTTACAGTATGATAATACTGTTTGGTTACATTGCATTGCAATACTTACTTTTCAATCATGTTACAGAGTGACTTAATTCCAGGAAGAAGATCACATATATCTATATTAAGGTTTTGTACCTGAGTGACAAGGATCAAAGACAAAATTAGAATTTTTAAATATTTTAATTTGATCTGGCAAACATATATAGCAAACCTGTCCACAATAACTATCAGTGTTTTTTTTCTTTCTCATTCTACATAAAAAACATGATTATCGGGGTGTGGTGAGAGGGTTCAAGAATTGAATTAGCGACGCTATCACAAAGTTAAAATTGTCACATTATAAAGATAATTAATGTTTACGGTTGGGAATTAATTTTGTACAAATTCTACAATATTACACAATTAAGCCAGATTAGCTGAAGCATGTTGTACATATCCATTGCAGAGAAGAGAAGTTTCTTAAACTTACATGATCC
This sequence comes from Apostichopus japonicus, assembly GCF_037975245.1. Classification (NCBI taxonomy): domain Eukaryota; kingdom Metazoa; phylum Echinodermata; class Holothuroidea; order Aspidochirotida; family Stichopodidae; genus Apostichopus; species Apostichopus japonicus. The sequence continues at coordinate 100,369 of NC_092563.1, read as the reverse complement.
AACTTTAGCATATTATCAATAAATATTTGTAAAATACAAAGGTTAGCATTCCTATAACACCAATGGCATTCATCCAACCTGTATCCAAGTGTGTGTGGTATTGTGTGCTCACTGTTTGAGCTTTCCTGTGCTCAAAATGACTTTCGAACATGCTTTATTAGTCTCTTAAATCTGTTTTGCTCTCTGTGATTAAAGACAATGGATCATAAACCATAGCAGATCCTGTCTATTTTCTTAAGGTAAAAAGTTTTCCTTACCTAAGCTGACCTGCAAATGACCTTTGATCCGTTACAAAGAGTCTACATCTAATTTATAGCACTGTCATGTCAGGTGGATCCATTCTTACATTTTTGAGGTCTCTTGTAATATAGATATATTTCACGCAGCTGCACACTTTCATGTGCACACAGAAACACACAGGCTGCACACATACATGTGCATATAGAAACACATTATCACACGGAAATGCCAGTGCAAATAAACAGATCCCTGTCAGCAGTTAAGGAATGATAAACTGACAATATGAAAATGTTACCTTCTGACGACGAATTTTCAAAGCCATTGGGTCAGGGAATGATCTCGTGATAACTGATCTTATCCCCATTTTCGGTTTGGGATAAAGATGACATTCTTGTCGACCAGGGTCTGCGTAACAGTAACCCAAAGCATGGCAACAGGCATCTGGTGTGAACACATCATCAAATATCCTTGAAGTGAAAAGAATGACAGGAACATGTAACTTATGCTAATGAGCATCGATACTTAATAAGTTCCCTGAGAACTAGGTTAACTTGGACAGAAACACCTATACTAGTCAATCGTCATTAATTGATCTGTAACCTAGGTGACGAAACAACTACTACGTGTGTTATCCATGTTAACCTCGTCAGTCATTGAGTTGAGAGGGCAAGGGTGGTTTGAATGGCTATATATTACTTATGCTAGAGTTACAAAACAGCTAAACATTACCTTCATTAAATATAGAAGTTTTACTTGTGTCCAAGACCATCTCAGACCACTTTACAAGAATTAAAACACTAACTTATAAAGTATGAATCAAGTTGTCTGGATTTAAGTAACATTTACACATTCTTGCGTATACTTTGTAACCTCTATGTGCATACACTACATGGTTAATGTCACTGCATAATTTCAATGTGGGAAGCTGCAGGTTTTATTGAGGGGAGAGCAGTTGGTACTTCAACAGAGGATTAAGTAAATTAGGGACAGACATGAACTAGCTATGAACAAGATATTGCAATTTAGGTATGTAATAAGGAGTAAGTGTATAATCAGTGTACTGCAAATCCATGAGTCCCCCCCCCCCAACCCCACCTCCCTCCCCCTTCCCATATGTACCAGTGATTATACCATAATAAAGTATGAATTCAACAATAGTTGGAACATACATCTGCTGTATAATTGGTGCAGTTGTCATCATAAAGTCCTTACAGGGTTGTTGGTAAGGGTCTGAAAAGGATGATTAACAGAATAATTAGAAAAGGAGGATGTTATATAAAGCAATCATATAGGCTAACTTGTAAGAGAGGTTCCTTATTAAGTAATCTCTCTACCAGATATCTTTATTTGGAGATGGTTGGTGATGGTTAAACATAAAATGGAATAATATATGCAATCTAGGTCACAATTAGAATAAATAACAAATATAAAAATCTGCAGGTATAAAAAGTCACTTGCAGACCTATAGCAGGCTGAGATAATTGGAACTTGGGTTTAATGTGGAAGGGGGTGGTGGGGGGGGGGGAGGTTGCTTGACAGAGGGATATTGAAGAAGGTAGAAGATGATGATGAGATGGAGGTGAACATGGGAGAATTAGGGTGACATAAACACACAAGGAAGTGACTACTGATTAAATTAAAATTAGCATAAAAAACTAAAATTGATAACTGCCATGGCTGTCTAACCAAATCAGAGTATTCCGATATTAAACCGTTGTTATAGATACAATTACTATATAAAATTGGAGACAAATGTGTTTTCTAACATCTTCCACCCCCCCCCCCCCCACCCTTCCCCACCACTCAAGTCCAGCAAAACGAATTGTTACATGCATGTTTATAGCCTCAGTACTGTGTTTATAAGTAAAACAAAGTTTACAAAAGTACTTCTCTGTTGATTGATGACAAACAGTATATTCATATGACAAAGAGATTCTGAGAAAATGATACCTATGCAACATACCTGGTAGAAACTTGCAAAGCCTATCAAGGCCCTCAATAACAGTGTCATTATGAATCTCTGAGAGCTGTTCAGCTAAACTGACAATCAGTGTACAGGCTATGGCAAAAATGAAAAAGATATTAAAATTACAAAATAATTTGATTCCCTTGGATGCTATATAGGAATCAACATTTCCCTATTAGCCAGGTAATAGTACATTTTCAGTTTAGAACCGTTTAAGAAACTCTTAAATATGATTTGAGTAATGGCTGTCTGAAAGGTACCAGTGTAAATTTAGCCAAATATTACAAAACCACAGCTAGACCTGCTAAGCAATCTTTCACCAAAAATAGGGAGAGTCTAAAGGTCACCTCTGCATAATACAGACATACATAAAGTTTGTCACATACACTATGGGCTGCAGGACATAATGGCATGAATTAGTATTTTATACAATTATTTCTTGAAAATTGAAGTCATAGTATTACTTCCTCTGTTCATATAATGTGAATGTGCACATGGTTTGAATGTACAGCTATATAGGATATATTGACACATGCATATACCAACCAACTAATTGGTAGATATCTTTAAACAAATTTAATCCACACAGAGTAGCCTACATATATGAAGAACACAACAACAAATGATCAGACAGATAGATGCATTATATATTGAATATGTGTATTCCATTGTAGAGGTATATAATTAAATGGCCTGATTAAATTAATTCTTTTATTGTCTAGAATTGGTTAAGTTTTCTACTTACCAGCACAGTTGCTTCCTCCATTCACTGAACAATTGACTTGAACAGGGATCTGCATCCATATTACCAATATATATAATACAAAGCTATAGACACCAAAGTTACTGCCGCTAGGCCCCCTCATCTTATGAAACCAGGACTTCTATATATATCTCCAATATGAGGTGGTAACAACCACGTAGTAAAGCTATTTTTACAACACCAATAGATTATCTTAGGTTCTACGGTATGAATCAAGTTCCTCTTTGTCAGTGTACTTTAGCTTGCATGTTTACATGACATCTCCAACTATATCAACTGCATTGCACAGAATCTCACAGGCTTGTAATGTTTATTATGACTATAGTTGAAAAGCTGTGAAGTGTCTATGTAGTATAAGGAACTTCGACTTTTGGTTTTGTTAGACTACAGCGTCAAGTGACTGGATTATATTACCATTGAGTGCAATGATGCAATTGTTCTATATTAATGCATAATAATCAGCTTATAGATTGTAGCTAATTTTAAACTGTTGAATCAGAGAAGGTTGTATAAACTAATTAACAATCAAAGGTAAGTGGGTCAAAGATCAAATTAATGATTGTGATATGAACAAAGTAAATATAGCTTAAAGCATCAGTATAAAGTTTTAAATGACAAAGTACTAATAGAAGATTAGGGACAGGATTATGAATGAATGTGATGTAACATTTTAATGCTTAATTAAGAAGATGAGAGATAAATTGAAATAAAAATAAAACAAAACTGTTAGCAAACTGCTTATCCACTGAAAAGCCTGTGTAAGTGAATGTGTAAATGTAAGAGGGCCTAAGGTTTCGATCCTAGCAGGATCTCCTTCAGAGGCTGCATGCCTCGATCCTAGCAGGATCTCATTTAGCCTCTGAAGAAGATCCTGCTAGGATCAAAACATCAGGCCCTCTTACACAAATACAAGAACAGTCATATAAATATACACCCCAATAATGACATTTTTGTATTTCAGGTCTGCTTAAATAAAGAGTAAAGGACCAGTGCTTAAAGGACTGCTGTATAGACCCCAACTATAGCACACTATATATCATGGAAAAGTTTTTTTGAGATTACATAATTGACCTGCCTTGGTCATAAACAGTAGCGTAACTTCTATGGGCTCAGACCGTGCTGAGCCAGGGGCCCCGACCAAGAGGGGGCCCCCGCTATTGAAAGTCAAAATCCAAAGAAATGAGATTTCAAAATAACCGATGTGTAAATGTAACTTGAAACGCCCGGGAAGTGTCTTTTCCGACAATCTAGGAGTAGTTTGTGGCAAACATAATCGTCGGACGCTCCGCGCCAATCAATGGCGGCCCTCCGCTTAGATAGTATCAAGAAGTGTGTTACACCTACATGACCTACAGATTTCCCCCCCCCCCCTCCCCTCCCTTGTAGAAATTTCTGCTGACGCCCTTGCTTGGACCTCCTGATAGGGGGCACCTTTTGACCAGGAGCCGGGGGCCCCAGGCTCATCGTTATGCCACTGGTCAAAAAATGACCTCTTTTTACCACTTAGTCTGCAATGCCTGCCACATATTTTTTCATGTATGAGTGTCATTGTGTGAATGCTGTATTATTAACTACACTGTAGACATGAACATATTTCCACATAGTGTTTACACAAAGAGCGGAGATCCTAATGGAGTGTTAAGAAGGTATGCAGGCTAATTGCAGAGCCTGGGGTCGATTTACGACAATGGCAGGTGGATTACGTAATCACAAAACTTTCCTAGCTATAGCGTCCTATGATTGGAGCAAATAAAGCAGATCTTTAATAATTTGACCTGGATAAAAATCAGTCAATTACCTACGTGCATGTGTTGACTGCAGTATAGGATATTTAACCAGTACCACAGTCCTGTAGAAAAATTTCCCTCCAACCGATTAAAGAACTGTTTTCACTTGCTAAAAATGTCAAATAAGTATTGTGTCCAGTCATCCAGAGCCCCCAACTAATCACATCCTGCTTCCAATTGGGACTATGTTGTATTGAGTTTGTGAATTTATACTCAAGCTGTTAACTGCTAGACTAACAAGAAATAACTTGAGTTACCTTGTGGAGGTTTTCATCCACCTTTGCCAGCCAGGATATGAGCTTAATAATGTCACCATGTATAGAAGGGGGAGGTGTGAGGGCGGGAGGGGGTGGGGGCTGAGGTAGGGAAAGGGGCAGAGGGATAGGTGGGGAGATGGAGAGGAGGGGGGTAAGGGAGAAAGAGAGAGTGATATTGGAAGGGAGGAGGGGCAGAGGCAAAGGGATGGGATGTGAAGGGTAGGAGGGAGTATTAGCCAATTGTTTAACCTTATAACTGTAAAGGTGGAACTATATAGTTGGCAAATGTTGACAATTACTTAACTACATTGTTTTTTCTGTCCTTCAGCCTGCATGCTTGCAAAATTCACAGAGAGTAGATCTGTTTATTGATTGCTTGTTGTATACTTCTGGTAGAGCTTCATGTTGTCCATTAATACAAAAAATATTGATTAGGTATTTACTAATAATGGAATGGTGTCTGCGTGTCAATTTCTCTGAAATAAGATTGAATCACTTATTTCTCGCTGCTTGAAAGGTGCATTTGGTATAAAACCATAGGATGTTATCTTTATGATAGTTTCTCTCTTTACATAAATATCGTTAGCAAAACTCAGTCTGAGAATTTAGTATAGAAAACTAAACATAAACTGTTGTTGTTTGATCAAAAACTTTGTGAAACATTTCCAATTATCACTCCAATATAAGATCATTGCAACCAACCAAGCTGAGACACCCTGCATGATTTTCTTCACCGAATCAAGATTATTTAATGGCGAGACTCACTTACTGAATACAATTTGACAGACTAATTAACAGTCTGTCTTTCAGACACTACTTCCTTAATCTAATTTAATGAGCAAACATGAACAATTCCAACTTCCCAAATATATTTCATTATGTGAATGAGAATTGATTGATCAATCTGATATTTGAATTTGAGTGTACAACAGTTTAATCATATATTTGAAAGTCAATTCAAATAGCTGAGAACAATTTAGGTATAAGAGCTTAATTTGATTAAAAAGACTTAAAACATGAAGTTTGAATGTGCTCTAGGCTTCTTTTTCCTCTAACAATTAAATTTATTTTCAACTTAATAGTTTTTTAGCTGGCAGATAGTGAATACTGCCCAGATTAATGAATCTCTTTGTCATCAGGTTGTGCAGTTCTGATGCCCTTGTTTCTATCCTGCACTTGAAGGAACTTATAATCAAACACAAAGTATAATGAGTTGGTGCACCAAGATCATAGGGAAATCAATCTCTCAATTTATTTAATTTCATAATATAATCCATTAGATATATATAACTACACAGTACTAAAATTCTACCATCTCAAGTTTACAAACTCTCTTCTTAATCCTGATAACTACCTGGACCTGTCTGTAACACAATGAAAGTATACTTACACTTATCTAGCATCAAACTTTCATTTTTTTACATTTTGTACTTTTCATTCGACTGCCAAGCATTGCTGACGAAGGTCCATGGGGACCAAAAGTTCCAAAATATTTTCTAAAACATTACTCCTTATTTGTCAATTATGAGTCAAATCTTATTTCTCTGGTTGTCTCTATTAATATTTTCTTTTGGAGTAACATGGATTTTCGTTATTATATATATATATATATATTCCATTAACATAAAGTCGGCTTAAGGATTCACAAATGATATTCGAGTTGGTTAGCATCATGTTTGATCTCTAGAGTAAGGCAAAATATGTCACCAAAAACAGAACTAGTATTGTTCGATACAGGTAACAAATGCCTACAGTGGAATTACGACCTTCCTTACCGGTTTCGAACCTCTGGACATACAATCAGCGTCCATGGCCTAGTTGATTAGGGTGTCCGTGTACAAAGCGGGAGGCCCGGGTTCGAATCCTGGTGGAGGCTGGAAGTTTTTTCACTGTTCTTGATTTTCCAACTCATAACGATTTTCATTTATATATATATATATATATATATATATATATATATATATATATATATATATATATATATATATATATGATAGATGGCATTAATTCCAGGTGAAGAGTGCTCAATATACCTGGGTATAGAGCTGGATAGGTATAAATAATGTACACTCGTACAAAGTTTGCGCTATTACTCGAGTTTCATGCTTCTTCGCAATCATCAGATAGCTTTTCTATGTCGACACTTTGACAAAAGCTCAGTTCTTTTGTTCAGCAGATTTTGGTTTCTCAGCCGAAGTATTTCCACCTTCTCCTCAAAAAACGGAAAAAATAACAGCACCACGCTACAGACAGACAACCTGATCATTAGCTATCTGATGATTGCGAAGAAGCATGAAACTCGAGTAATGGCGCAAACTTTGTACGAGTGTACATTATTTATACCTATATATATATATATATGTATATATATATATATATATTTATATATATATATATATATATATATATATATATATATATATAAATAACTTTTCCAGGTCATCTATTGCTAGTACTTATTAATTTATCATGATCAATATGACACATACAGCATGGTGCTTCCCTAGTAACCACCTTGGTTACCAAACAGCTCTCGGATCTGGTTGTTGTGTGGGTTCATCTTCACGATACCGTTGGGAAAGGTTTTGTCTAAGTCCTCCCAAAATTTCTTGGCAGAGAGGAAGTTTGCTAGCTGTTGGGTAGTTTGTAAAACCAAACATGACATTTCTGACGTTTGTTTCTGTCAATCATCATAAAATGGAGTAAGAACTAATTAAATTTTATTGCCCACTCTTCGAATGTACCAGATCCAAATTTTTGGGGTCCCGCTGGAATCAAATTAGTCCGGATATTTCACAAAGCCGGGGAGATTTTCCAAGTGGAAATGGAACCAGAGTAAACAACAATAACAGTGAAGAAATTTTTCCTCCCTTATCACTACTTGACAAAATATATGGTTCAGAATGTAGAATATAATAGAAGGAAATTTAGATTAATTTACATTCACTGTTTACATCCTAACAAGTTCACCCTCTGCAACGCATTTCATTTTAACATTCAAATGTCCCCTTTTCCACATTATTTATTATTTATTTATTTTAAAGTTTTTGTGGTACCCCATGGGTGACCCATTATGTGTTCATTTTCTTTTGGTCCACAGCGGGGGGGGGGGGGTTGGATGAAATCATGGGTGCAGACTTTGCTCTTAACGTGCATTATGGTTATCCCTGTAAGCCTTCATACAAAGTTTGAAAGAAACCCAACAATTGCTCAATTCCTGCTTTTTTCTCTGGAAAAGATCAAAAGTGTTTCAATGCCTACCTGGCTTGGGTGAAATCCATCCACAGGTTCAATAAGGTCTTTGGCATGACCCCCTTCCTTCACCCACTTCTTTAAGACTTTAAAGGGAAAAAATACTAGGAATATTAGTAATATGCTAATATAGAGTAACTTACATATTTTAAGACTAATACATTAGTCTCTCAAATGCAGACTAATTCCTAAAGCAGTTGTGTTTTATTATTAAAGTTACAAGGCGCAGTTCACTTCCACAGGCTAGGAACACCCCATACCTCCCCAGAGAATCCTAAATACACACTAAAACAACTGTATTTGCATGATTGCAAATACGTGTCATTGTAGTACCTGCACGATGATGGTGAAAGTTAGTTTTTGATTTTCAATGGAGGTGTCTTTGAAGTTATTTCGGTCACGAATAAGCCAATTCGGCATTTGGTCCTTTAAAGTAGACCAAAGTTATTTATAAACAGTACTCTAGTTAGCATGTGCCTGCAACATAAACGCAGAAATTTTCACTCAAACCATCACAGATGAACCCGACAACCATTAACGGTTGTCAATCCTGACTCACACCTGTTCAGGACGACTGACAGAGAATACACAAAGTCCTGGACACTGATTGTTCAAATTGAACAACATTTTAACGTTACTGTATTCTCGCCTAGTTAGCAAAATTTTATGAACGTACGGTCGTACACACCAAATGCCTAATGCACGATTAATTTAACGGATACAATGTAACACTCTTCGATTTATTTAAACTGCTTGGTCGATTTCCTGGCCCTGGTTTATCATCATCCAAAACATGTTATATACACCATGTAGGCCTAGGTACAGAGCAGCTAGTTATGGAGTCTCTCTTTAACTTTTCAGACAATTATTTTCATCACTTTTAGTAACACAACAAATCTATTAATTGATATGGGTATTGATTAAATTTCACCTCACATCAATTTGCAACATAATGACTTAGTAAATCACTAATCCAACTACCTGTGTATAGGCCTATATAATATATAATCCAACCACCTGTTTGTATGTAATGTATAATCAAACCACCTGTTTGTATATAACGTATAATCCAACCACCTGTTGTATATAATGTATAATCCAACCACCTGTTTGTATATAACGTATAATCCAACCACCTGTTCGTTTATAACTTGTAATCCAACCACCTGTTTGTATATAACGTATAATCCAACCACCTGTTTGTATATTATGTATAATTCAGTATATAAAAGATAATACTTTGCTTGTGTTAAGATTTTACAAACTGTCTAATGGACTCAATTACCTTCGGTGATATCAAATACTTCATAGTGTAAGTCAAAGTTGGTTGACTTATATGCACCTACTTCCATTTCCAAAGCTCTGCTCAAGTTTGCGGCTCTCTAAGGAAGAAAAAAGAAAACGTTGGCTTTTGGCAGTATAACAGTTCAAGTTAAACCATTGTTGAAAACAATTTGCATACCTACAGCAATCTGTGTTCAGAGACCACTGACGCGTTTGAGGTGATCCATATAGCTATTGCTCAAGTCAGCAATAGATTAATCACACAAAGCGGTGCACTCCTAAATTTAAACCACATGGGTTAATGAGCAAGTTATAAATAAATGTGATTCAATCCTCTACATCTCGTTGCTAGACAGTTTTCATGCTAGAAGTTAATTCACTACTTAAAATGACCTACATTGTTCATTAGGGGGGTTTTAGCTCTGAACAGCATCATAGCTTTAACAAATCAACACTCAATATGCTGCCTAAACTATAGAGGTGATGATTTTTATATTGTCTTAAAGGAGAATTGAAGGCAAGATATTAAGCCATTTCTAATTGTTTTCCCCACTCACAAGACGAATATAACATAATCAACCACACTCCTTTCCTACCTGAGATAATTAACTATTATTACGACGCTTGAAATGTGAATTAGCAATAATCCGGGCTCTTTGTAACGTACTATACGGACAACTAGGCATATTTCACGTTTGGCAAACATTAGCTAACTGTGCAAGCTGCAGTGTGTAACTAGCATTTTGCTAGTTAACATTTAATATTCATATTGCTATCTCTCAGAAAGTCAGATTATGAAAACAATTTGAAAATTGCTTTGCTTGTGTAAATGGCCAGACCTGTTCCTTACGATTATGAACCATGTTTCAACGCAGCCAAATTACAAGAAAGAGAAAATAATGGACTTAGCGTTGACTATGAGAACTAGAACGTAGGCCGAGACAAACAGCCTATAGGCCTAATGTTGTTAGGCTCGGTAATACGGACTGGTGTGACTGTGGTTTGTGCAACAGTATGCAGAAAGAAGTAGAGTGTTTTCTTGAAAAGGTCTGGTTTCTTCTTCGGATGTGAAAACCAAAACTGTGTTTTCTTTACTTGGGAAGAATGACCGTTACAATCGAACGCCTGACAGTACGGCATTTTGTTGGGCTTCACTTCGAGTAACGTCGGGCCCACATGTAGGCTAAGTACGGTACATTTTTCATATGCAGTACAACCTACACAGTGTAAGTATAGCCTAGCATACATATACACATCGTGTCTGGATGTTGAAGTTAAAAGCAATTTGTCCGGATAGTAAGTCATCCGTGACCCATGGTCACATGTATTTGCATATCTATGGCGATCTCCACTGGCGATATTGTTCAATCAACCTCAATGAGCGCCATCGGTGCCATTCTCAACTATCAAAAGGTCGGTACTCAATTTTAGATAAGTTCTTGGGATCAATAAGTGGTTCATTTTAAAGCCTATATTTAAATCAACAATTAGGATCATGATTGCTTGCTGCCTTCAATTCCCCTTTAATGTCAAATAATCATTAAAACAACATTACATATAATTTCTACAAAGTTTATGATCAAATTGAGAATGAAATCATACAGAATTAACTAACATGTTTTTTTTTGGCATTTGGTCTCCAATTTTCAGAAATTTGCCCTAACTTGTAAATTATTACCCGAAACGAGGTTACACCTAATCAAACTTTCAGATCAGATATCTTGCATCAAATGAACACTACGTAGTTTATAAGTTGAAATAAGTATAAAACTTTTGTCATCTTGAAACTTCTTCTTATTAAGATTGATCACAATCTCCTTTTATCATTTAAAACCAATGCAACTGGCAATTATTAAACAACATTAGAGAGCACACCTGGGATGTCAGATTGCGCAATGTTTCATTAGAGCTCATCCAACCCATACATGGTGATATCTGCAGGCAATTCAGGAATTCGTAGAGATCTGAATATGTCACGTCTTGCCGCCAGTTACCAAGAGGATGAATCTTATCATGTAGAGTATCGTACAGTATCCTCCCATCGGCCATGCTTGTCGCAATCACATGACTTCCCTTTGGTAATTTTGTATCCTAACAAAAGCATAAAATCAGGAAAGATGAATCATAGCTGTCAAAGTGCTGTTACCATATATATAGAACAAATTAAATTAATTTTAATATATCCTGGCAATTCAAATCACATTGTATTAAAGGGTCAGGGTCTCAAAAGATCAACTCATTTCTCACAGACATGGAAGTTAACAGGAAAATCAAATATATATACATTTTCGGTTGCCTAAGTATCAGCCACTTACATACATAACTAAACAATGGAAAACTAGTGCCATAGGTATAAACTTGACAAAAGGAAAGAATAATTATTCTACTAAAAAGAGATTTGAGCCAGACATGCATAGATTGAATAATGTGTAATACCTGATTACACAGTACGTTAGGTAGTTTTACTTTTGACCCCCCAGGGACCAGAAGATGGGGCTCTGTTGAAACTTGCCCCTCAATATCATAACTTAAGAAGTGTTGTCATGATTATTTTCATATTTAAATTATCTCCAGTTATTTTCGTGTAACATTCAACAGGCAACTTTGACATTTTTTCAATCAATGTTTGTAGGCTCATATGAACCCTTCAAACTGGCCATTATGTGCAATTAGAGAAGCATGCTACAAGTGTATACTTCTATCTTAACATTTATAAACATTAAAACAGTGAGGCAACCAACATACAACATATGACCAGAGTATTTGAATAATTAATATCCTCAATTAACATACCAGAAATTTCAAGGTACTGTGGAAATTAGCCCTCATTTCTTCTGGAGTAGTCATGTGAGCTATAGTATCTGGATGCCTGGTAAAGAAATATCAAAACATGTTTTGAAAGTTCCACTTTGTCATGTTGAACTGGTGGCACCAAACTCAACTGTTAAAGGATAGAAATGTTACCTGGAACTTACATACAATGTCATTCTACTCCACTAAATATACACAAAAATATTGATGAAATTATCTAACTACATCTGTCAAAGTTTACAAATGAAGCATTAAAGGTTATATTAAATTTTGTGAGACACAAAATGCCATGCACTGCTTTGAGCAATTATTTGCACACTAAACACACTGTAGTTTATGAGGAGTCCAATGGTTGTCTCTTTAGTTAGATTAAGTGGTAATCCAATTATATGTGTGAACATTAATCAATGTTAAATCTAATGTGACATGCACAACTGGATGCTATAATCTAAGCATTTCGATTCAACTCCTACATGCCGTGTCCAAGGTACCTATTTTCATATTCAGAATTGTATCAATTTTATTCCAACAAAAAAACACTTAAAGCATGCAAACACCAGTGATATATCAGATGTTCAATCTACAAAATATGTTACATTTGATATCTTCAATATTCAAATTTAAAAGTGGATGAATTAGAATATGGCTTCATTCGTATTGGTTGATGTTTCAAAAGGTTCACAACCCCATGCAGCATTGAGAATCTGAACTGGAAGTCTGGAACCCCATTGCAATGCAGTGAAAACAAAAACCAAAATACCACTTCAGCATCCACGATATCACACCTGCTTGCTTCAGCATCCACGATATCACACCTGCTTGCTTCAATGTCATTTTCAGTACAAAAAAATGTATGACAACTAGAACCAGCAATATCTGGAGTATGACATGGTGGAATTGTTTCCAAGTAGCACACATTCATAGATCCAGTTCCTCTTTTAAAAGGAATTAATTTCCAGTTCAAAGTGATAAGACCAGAGTGGCAAGTACGAAACACTTTGACGTGAAAAAGAAATAAAGAATCATAGATTGCACCCCAACACTTACTAAACACTGCAGATTGAAAAAAAAAGCGCATATTTTTTGTCTGAATAATAATGTTGGCAATCATAATGTGAAAGCTCTTACCCATTGCAGACATCATTACCGATCAGGGAGTAAATGACAAGAGCTGGATGATCCATCTTCTGATCCCGAGACATACTGCAAATAGAATAAGATGAATAATTACTGTACCATGGCACGTAAGAACACTAGCAGTCATCAAGTGTATTAAAAGAAATTACTCAGAAGTCATTTTGTTGAAGGTTCAACTCACCAAATCTTTTCACCCAGAATAACAGTTTGCTAAAGTGAATATCACAGTTGAATCATTCTGAACACTGAAATCTCTTCAACCAGTAAAATTATGATTGATAAATTGTCAAAGTACTTGAATGACAAAAATTCATGGCTTTCACATCTGCCTTTATCAGCAATTATACAGTGGTGGGAAGGTCTATACAATCATTAATATTATTCTGGTTATATAGCACAGACATGTTTGACTAACCTTTTAAATACATTACTTGGGCTTTTTACCTCCTACCAATAATTGATATTTTTGACAAATTAACTTCTCACTTGAATCAGAGAAACTCCCAAACAGAGATATATAAGTATTGACTCTAACTTCAAGAATAAAACAGCCTTACATGATTCAATCTGTGAGTAAAGTTGGAAAAAAAGGTGAAGTTTTGCAGTCTTCTACTAATTTAAGGCACGGCCATATCACACGACTTTTCAACAGTTACTATCCCTGGTCATTGGTAACTTGTCATTCTCATGGTCTCACACACCTACGTGAAAATAATTCAAACAGTCACTCTAGGGTCACTGCAGTGTGCCACATCTACAGGGGCAGCCACAAACCAGCACATGCAACTATATTTTCAAGGTACCTAGCAGGTCTCCATTTATACACATGGGTAAAGAGGGGCAATGAAGATATAGTGCCTTGCCCAAGGACACAATGTAATGATCTGGCCAGGACTCAAACCTGCAATCCTTAGATCACAGAAGTAGGTGGTCAAACAGGAATTAAACTGGCTTATATCCTCAATGCATTCATTAAGAGGTTGAGCTGATTCTCCACTGACTTATCAAGCATCACAGTCACTTTGAAAACCACTGATTTTATCTTTGACCATAGGAATAAACAATATGCACAATGGAAAATTGATATGACTTAAATAAGTTATCAACAGAGAGATTTATTGTAAAAGCTTTTCCTCTCCTATTAGTTTGCTTGCTATGCAAAGCTTCCTGTGTCTGCAATGTCAGTTCACGACCTCACTCGTAAATCTATAAGTTGAAAGAATATTTGTACCTGTACTGTATGGTTCCATTCATGCTACTACTTCTTGCACCTGTTAGAAAATTAATAAATAAATATAAACTGAAACTAACTATCTAAGATTGCTGTCTGTCTGGGCCTTCAATTGCCTATCTTTTCATACAATCATGTTGTCACTGTATTGCAGTTAGTCTTGCACTTAGATAAGGGGAACATAACACTTCCATTTTAAGCTTCTATAGTTAATTCAACACACACAAGAAAAGTTTAGTACCTCTGATAATGTCACAATGCTTAAGTTAAGGTGTGAATCAATATTTCTCTCATGTATTCACTTCATTCAGTGTGGCAGCATGTGTGGTATCGTAAAAGACAGAAGTAATATAAATAAATGAATATGCACCATACATGAAGGCAACACCTCTGAGCAAACACATGCATGGTGGCCTTCTTCATCGCAGGTTGGATGACGAAGAATAAACCCATCTGACTTGGTATTATTTAAATTTCTACAGAAATGGACAAAGTATAAGAAGATTAACGTTTACCATTCACACCCAAGTTCTGGTAATCTCGATGGTTACAGTGATTCATCTGCCACATCCTGTAGTAAGCTGAATCAGTAGGCCACCTGCAAATCAGCATGATAATCAAACCAGTTTCACTGAGACCACATAATTTTTTCTTCTTCTTTTGTATCGTTGTTTGTTTTATTTTATTTTACCTGCCTCAGCTTTTGTGACTTAAATTTTCCTTTTAAAATATGTGAGTTGAACAACAAACTAGATCATATATTTCTTGTTTATTAATAATTTGTGTGCCACTTCACTGGATGCCAGTCAAACATAGTCAATGTTGTTAAAATTGTGCGTACCGTTACACGTTTAGAGTCATCAATTCATGATGATGCAAGATTGAACTTAGAGTCCTACCCAACTGTTGACAATATACATGTATGACAAGTGCAGTGTGGATACTAAACACAATTATGGATGAAAAGCATGACTGTCGTTTAATGTCTGTAACAACTTAATTCTAGCATGTTAATACTTGCTGCAAGTCTCCAAAATCATTTCCCCAGAGTTTCTACCCATCCAAATAACTGTTAGCTAAACAAAGAGGATTGAATTAAACAAACATAGGGATCTCAGTGAGGCAAGATGCTCTGACTTATGCATGTATAAAGCAAGAGCTTAAATTTGACAATAGTTGACCAGTTTTGATCCCTCTAGGCTATACCATATATACTCACGCAAAATAAAGATGACCAATGGAAGGACTTGTAGATAATGCATCACATTGCATTCAATGTGATATAGATTTATACTCAATGGGTACTGAGGCATGCTGGGAATGATTGGTTCAGCTACAAGTGAGTTTACCAACAGTACAATTATATATAGTTTGCAGAGATTCATTTAATTCAGACACCTAGAAGGACTTACCGCTGCACCAATTTACCAAAGGGGACTGACTTGGTGTGTGCAATAAGCTAAAGCAACAACATCCCACTTCTGACACCATGTAATAAGCTTGATACAAGACTCAAGAGTGGAGGTACAGCTGGGATATTGTTGCTTTGACTTCTGCATTCAGAGTGTCTTGTCATTGCTAGACAGTTTTACATACAACAGTTTTCTAAACAGGCGCATACTACCACAGAGAGTTGGGGGTGGGGGGGGGGGGGGGAGAAAGAGCCAGAGGCAATTAGATTTAGTTACACCCAGAAAGTTCTGCAGTTACAACAAGAGGATGCAGTGAGGGTGACTTATGCCTGGGAATATCTCCAGAACAGGGTTAACATGAAAAACATCCAGTATGTTACAGTGTGCAAGTGATCCTGTGTGGAAGATATATATACTTTTTCTATGTTCTTTGTTCTTTCCTTCTTCCTCTTACTTATCCTTTGTATTCTTTTGCTTATTGTTTTTGTAAAGGGGGACTGCTCATCAAAGCTCTGCTTCTTCAGTACGCCTCCTCCACCTCCTTGTAATATAATTACTCACCATTGTATTTATATTATGTGGAAATGAATCAAACTCAATTTCATGGCTTAGATACTTACTTAACTAAGGAGCTGTTAATGTATCCTGTGGGGTAGAAGAAGAAACAATAAACAAACTTAAGCTAATCATCAAAGGAAGGAAAACAACAAAAGCCACTGTACACCTCAACAAGGCTCATTTTAATGTTAAGAAGCATTATAGGTACTGAACCTAAATCTAAAACATTCCAAGTTTTTTCTTCATTTCTTGACCACCGTTACCATATAAAGATGAAGGACATGATGTAATCAGACATTCACCATTATATTTTCCAAATGCATCAAAGTGTTCATCAACATAAAGTATTAATGCTTCCTGACTACAGGCGCAAGGAAAAGTGCAATTTAAGAAAATGACAAACCAACCAACAAAATTTCAGGAGAAAATATCGAAAAGTGAAGTGTTTCGTTAGAAAGAACTGTTTCTAAGTTTAGCAGTAACTTCATGGAGATGTAAACTAGGAATGTTAGAACAAACCTGTCATAGAAGAGAGATGGGGCCAGTCAAATTCATCAGCCAAAACATCTGGAAGTATCTCAAAAGCACCCTACATTAATATGGTAAATAATGAAAGAATGCAGTTAACCTCACAAAATGCATTATTCTTTAGAATTTATAGACCATTAATCTTGGACTCTCAAGCACGCCAAGGAATATATTTCCCTGTAATACGTAAACACATTGTGGATGGATTCGATCTTAATTTAACCCTCTGAGATTATAATCCACCTATGGCTAACACCCCTTAAAATCGTCCAATAGCTATATATATAAACTCTAACTTCAAGATCGTAATGACTGAATAAAATGACTTCCTCTTAAGAAATATGATGTTTATAAAGGAAAAGCAAACAAAAGGCTTTTACAAATGAATATAACTGTATTGTTGCTCACTCTGCTGTAGCAAAACATATGTATAGTGCTTCTTGAAACTTAGAAATTATATCTAAGCAATGAAGATACATTACTATCTTCCCTGCCTATAGCGAATACCAGGAATGTTGTGCTGGCCATTAGAGCATTTGTGTTTCCAATCATACAGGTGACTGGTAAATTAATTAGGTGCGCTCAAGGGTGAATCCTAATGGCAGTACTTGGGGATAGTTTATGCTACCAAGTAACAAGTTATTAATGCTTGAGTGAACTTGAGGAAGACTGTCATTCTATAGGCAGGCCTGACCGTCATGTAGATTGTACAGCATAAAATGACTTCCTCCTTCAGAAATATAACAAACTAAAGGCCTATACATTTGAATTACTGTGTGTGACAGACCCTACTGACACAAAATAGATTTATGGTACTTCTTGAAACTTAGAAAATGTATATCTCAGCCATAAAACATTCTATCATAGCAGGATGTGGTTTTAAGTTATCATGCCATAAATTGACCATTTTAAAAGACCTCCTGAAAGTGTTTATATACTTCTTAAATAAAAGAAGAGCCCTAATCAAATATTTATGAGGCACTTTCAGTTTCATCATTCAGTAAATGTACAAACACTGACAGACTTGTAGCTTCCTTCTTCATTTCTTTCCTTGTTTTTCTTTCCTTTCAATGAAGCTAACATCAATGACAATATACATTGTAGATGAAAATAGCTCACCAGGCTGATATCAGGAGCAGACACCCAGTTTTCTGGAATGTGAAAGTGAGCACCAGCTGAGTCCCCCAAGAGAATAACCCCCAATTGACCTGTGCCATCACACAGTAGCTCTTCATAGGTCTTGCCTGTTTTGGGATCAACTCCCTTCCACATAACAAAAGAAATGTGTTAAGAGTCATTTACAGCCTGTATAATACAGTTTTCTGTTAAACTTGTGCTGTATGTTTGTCACTAAATTCAGTATAAACATTTATTGTTGTTTGACTCGAAATTGGCAAATCATTGTAACAAGGTCAGGGATGTAGACACCATCTTTCTACTGGGAAGAGGGGGGGGTGCAGGTAGAGGCTAAAATGCTATGATGTTCAGGGAAAATGGGATAGGCCTAAGGTGAGGGGAAATTTTTGTAAAATGGAGGGTGTTGGATGTAAAATGGTGTTACATATATTGCAGACTTTGAAACAATGTTAAAGAATTTTCGACTGTTTAGGTTGAACCACAAGTATAGGAGCTGTACATTCGGGTTTGTTTTGTAATAACTGCCTGCCAGTAAGGGGGAAAGGTGGGGGAAGAGGGAGAAGTAATCCCCTCCTTGATTTTATTTGGGGGATAAAGCCCCCTCTGCTGAAGTATACACGGCTGCATATCCCTGAATACGGTAGGTACTTTCCTGATTGGGAACATGAACAAATACTCTTGATTTCAATCGAGATATAACATCTCTGGAGAGGAGTTAAGTAGTAGGGAACAGCTTATAGGGGGAATTAGAATAATGAATCAAGAACATAATCACTGAGGCAACAGGAAACCTGCTTGCTATTGAGCCACACGAACAATTAATTAAAGCAAAAGTAGAACACAATGGAGGAAGTATTAAACTTACATAGATACCATTGCAGTTTGAATCTCTATGTCTATCTCCATCGATGGCCCTGTGTATAGAATTAATCAGAAATAATTAACAGCAAACGAATGACTATTGAAGTCCAACCACTGAAATAAAACAGATCCAGAGAGGTACAATTAACCAATGTTAACCCTCCCCCTAACCTACAGTACCAATAACAAATTAATAAGCAAAAACAGTGAAGATTCAATGCCTGCCAGAAAAGAGCTCTAAGGCAAGTGGAATGTTTGAAATGTGGAACTTTTTTAGGCAAAAGTATGGCAGGGAATTCTCGAAGGATACATAAAACAATACAATCAGACTGAAGTACAAGTGAAGCTTTTCTAGGTGTACTGTGTGTTATTACAATCATTCTATTTTATTCTCCCTCAGTACGACGTATTCAAAGACACTTAGTAATACTTTCTTCCAACCACAAACTTTTCATTTTTGATGAAGTGCTATCTCATAGAACCTCCACATATGAACTGAATTTCATAATTTGCCAAACGATTAATCCATTGAACCTGGTATATTGTATTGATTATGAAAAGTAAGATATGCAAAGCAACAGTTTGGAACCAAAAAGATAAACTTAGAGGTCATGGTCTTGAGACATTGAAGCTACATAATAAACTATGCACATTTAAAACAGAACTAGATCATAAAAGTGGTAATAACCTTCAATGTATAACTTGTGAATGAACCTTATTCCTGCTAAAAGCTGCTGCTCAATTTAGTTATTGAAGTATGGGGTTTGCATTTCAATACTTGAATTATCATGACAGCAGTAACACAGTCTGCTTTTCCACAGGATCAGTCACATAATTCATGCAATGTATAGCACCAATGATGTAGTTTTTTTCTTGCACAAAATGGTGCAATCAATTGCTGAAGTTCCCATAACCAGTTCATCATGAGACAAAATTTCTTTCCCAGCTTAGGTAAATCAGCCATGAAGTGTTATGAGCCTGCATTAATACTTGGTTTTGAAATGATATGGTCTTTCTAAAGTGGTTTCACATCATGTGAATGGTAAGAGATGCAATGATGCAAATGCCAGTAGCTTGCTAAGGGTTATCTGTACTTCCCTAATTAGCTATGGGTACTCTTACACTTGATCCGGATTGGAAATGTGTCATGCGCAGCAGCGGATCGCGTACTATGTATGCTCCAAAACTTTTGTTGTCATGGTGTATACCTTTAGGGTGTCAATACTACGCTATGTACGGCCCACACGCACTCAATCTATGCAGGAATTAGCACATGCATGTTACAGGACTGGAATTTCAGGCGAGAATGCATGTGATGTAATGAGATCAGCGGATATTTCGGGTCACTGTTGATGAGGGAGTGTTTACATTGCAAAATTGAACTCGTCGTCCGGATCAGATCCTGTTCTCTGCCAGCATCGAGATAGGAGGATCAGATCCGGATCTGAACTGTGTTTATACACTACAGCCGTGATATTGACGTCAGGATCAGATCCTGATCTAGTGTGTCAAAGCACCCTATGCTAAGATATTAATGGTCACCTATAGTTAAACTCTGGTTTTACATGTTACGTCAGTTGCCTGGCATCTCACTCAGACTTTAAGTCTCATGTATTAAACCCTCCTTAAAATGTAGAAATAATGGAGAAAGATAACACTTTCAGCAATTTCTGGTATGCTACAACCATATGCACTTCCAATGATCATTGAAAGAATAGTCCAGAATTTCATCAAATCTATTGTGACGTCACGACCATGTTCATGATACTGTTTAAAATTTCGGCAGGGGTTTGTGGTAATTAAGACTCAAATGTCATTTTCTTTCAAAGTGCCCATCAGATACGTATTAGCTTTGGTGTTGTTTTGTCATTTTCAGATTATCTATCATTAATATGAAAACCATTCTTTTTCAGCCTGTTCACACCATGAAAGACAAATCAATATTGCCTCGACTACTGCATATTTAGTTCTCTGATAGAAAGGATACACCAATACCTTTTGCCTGGATGAACAGAACTGTCTACGTCATCACAGTCTCTGCCTCTAAAATGGGTCCCACGCAGAGTCTGTGGATCAAGGACAGGAAGACTAGTGAAATGCAAACTTGTCAAGTAAATAGTCTGAATAAATAGTCTGATTAAACATCCTCTTACACATGCTGTATGGGACACTTCCTCTTAAAACCTTTTCTATATTACACTCCATCACAACCACACAAACTGGTAGGCCAATAACAATACTCTCTCAAAATATGGTCATGGCTTGCTGTAGGTTCAGGAAATCTCTACGATGGTATGAGGCTGCTTGCACACTGCCCAAGCAAACGCAATGCAAATCAACTCAATTATGGTGACCTATTTGTCAAGACACAATTTCACATCACAACTGACCTAAGGACACAGAATGATCAGCCAGGGCACACAAATACTGTCTTCTGTTAATAATGACCAGTGCTAGTTGAGGTCACATGCAAACTTACTTCCTGTTAACTGCTGCAAACTGCAAAAATTTGCCAGTCGGGAAAATGCTTCATGTCAAACTTTCCCAACGGGACATATAAAGTGGCTGAATCTTGATCAGTTGTAGTCTTAGAGGGTGTGAAGACTCGCGCAAAAAGAAACGTCTAATGCTGGTAATCTGACCTAGTTTCGAATGAGGTGTAACAGAAGTGTTAGACACCACCATCGATCCCAGAAAATACACACACAGCTTGATACCGTCGGTAATTAGACACTAGTGTACAGTCAGTACATACAGCTGCTATTTATACACAGCCCAGCGTATAAACGATAGAGCGATGGACATCTCATGTCCAGCTAAAGATAACAAGGTATCACGTTTCATTACCGTCTGCATTTTGTAGCGACACAAACAAAACGTCACTTGCAAGCAACATGAAGTTAACTTTTTCAGATGGCCCCTCACGTGTGGTCAGTCAGATTTTAGAGTATACTGTTCATATGACAACATCACATCCTTATTTACTGAGCTCTTTCATTTAAGTACAATTGAAATTCTGAAGTTATGACCTTATTCTGACTAATACTAAGTTTATGGAGGAGCCAATGGGATATTGTCATGCACTGCCATGAAAAACAAGCTGAAGATATAAATAAATCAGTTGCGGCAATTATCCAATGAGAGTTGTCTTCTACTTAATTACAAACTTTAACTATTAAATTATCAAAGTAATTACACCAGGTTCTAGTAATCTAAATCCAATGCATTGTTTTTATGATACAGTTTAAACAACAAAAACACTTTGCAATTAAGAGTGTGCTTACTAACAGCTCTAGCTAGGTCTGATTAAGAGCAGTCAACAAGATGCTAAAAATAAACACTATCAAACAGGTTCAAACTCCTTCGGTGTGTTGATCGATAAGATAAAAACAAACACTTTGCGGTGAAAGGTAATATAGATTTTACATACCTGGAGAATTTAAATTAAATATGTTATTAAACTTTAAAGCATCCCTCAACTTCTCTATAGATGCCTGAATGTTAAACAGTACTATGCGATAACAGTAAACAAATTGCTAACAACGAAGGTCAAATTGCAGAAATATCATCGTAAAACTGCAGGCCTTCTTGTCCAATAGTTTTAATGACAATAATATAACTGTGCCTATTGACCTTAGCATAGAATTTTTAGGCTTGTAACACAATTTTTTTTTTACCTGAATGTAATTCTATGAAAGTGTTTCTAATAGAGATTTTGCATGCCCATTCCCTGGATAGCTTAAGAATTGCATATATTTTCATTTCTCAATCCTCTCCCCTGCCACACAACATCATGCCCCACATACACACATAAATAAAATACCCATTGATTTGTCTAAGGTCATGACACCTTAATATCTCTCAGGCTGTCTTTTGACCAATTCAGTTTGGACAGTAAGATTACAGGAAATACCCATTTCCCAAAAGTTATGAGAAAATTAAAAATTGTATGACTGATCTATCAATGACCAGGTGGCCAACTTTGGTGATCTTAATGCGCAACGGCTCAGTCACTGTGCATAAATACCCTTGAATCATGTTTAATGCTCCATTAATGACTTTTCCTTGCAAAGTTGAGAAATATATCTATTGCAAAAAAATGAAATATATGTTCATGTCACATTGAAACATGAACCTCTTACCTCAATGATGCTAAATCTGTCTCCATCAGCATCTACGAGTGGTTCATGGTCATCGAGTCGTCTGAAACAAATCCAGAAAAGGTTTTGTTTTTAGCGTTTTTCTTGTGTGTGTTAAGGCCAGGAACATTGGGTGATGTGGACACAAATGTTGGACATTGAAGAACTATCTATTTCTGATAAGAAATTAAAGAACTATCCCAAATCCTCTGGTAATTAAATTCACATCTCATCTGAAGTAAAAGTAAGCCACCAACCAGCTTCAAAGAGCAGTTTTAGTAGTAATGCAAACTAGGTTGAATGCAATGCACAAGGGAGTCATGTATCTTCTTATAACATATTACTACTGACTTCTAAAGTTGTTGGTTTCTTATAAATGCATGCCCATATATCCTATAAATTGTTACATCAAAATGTATCATGAAAGTACTTTCAAAGATTTTCTGAATTCAATCCAATGGAATCTGCAAGTATATGAACACATTCATGTTAATATATTGCATGGATCAGTGGTGTGTTTTGTTTGAAAAAGATGGGTATGTAGGGTCAGAATGACATCAAAGGTATCATGACAAATTTGTTAAAGCTGTCATCTGAATTTTTGCATAATAACATTGTAATTTTTTTCTTATCAAGATGTGTAATATCAGTTCTACACATAACTTGATACTTCTCAATCCAACTAAGATATCCCTGGAAAAATCAGTGATAACAGTACCAATCAACCCTGAGTAAATTTAGTGCAACATTTTATATTATCATTGCAAACTGTTATACAAGATTTTTCCATAGTGATCCAATCTTCGAGGAAGAGGTATCACCCTCTCCCGATTGAGAAATTTATACATTATCAATAGTTCTTTTGAGCAACTTTTGAGGCAATTTATGTTCAAGATTTCATATTTCCTTTGTAATTTTTGGCAACCCTAAAAAGGGGGCAAGAAACCCCCACTTTGAATACCAGGTTCTAAAAATAACTTTTAAGCAGAGTTCATGAGGTATCTTACTGATACACAAATTGACAAATTCCTTTCAGGATAGGGAAACCATCACAGATGTCTGATCCCAGCTTCCGCATCTGGGATGAGGAAGAAGAGAAAAATTCAACATTAAAAGAGTCTTCGTACTCCAAGGTTTTATTCAAAGTGTGATGTAGGCAGAACTTTAGGTCTTGATATGTAATAGCCCAAGTAAGACAATTGAGTGTAATTTAGAAAAGTATCGATAGCTGTTCCAGTTTTTAAGATATTCAGCTTTAGAACATGCACACGTCATCTCTAGCATACTGTACTCCTTCAAGGGCTGAATTTGAAGAGGACATCAGCTCCTCAATGCAGACTTAAATGTTAGTGTTAATCCATAACTTAATAAGTTCTATAACTACATCAAACATGTTCCCTGTTTTTATATGATTATTTTATATTATAATTTAACATTCTGAACAATAGAACACTCTTGCAAAACATTCAACACCACTTGTCATGTAATATTTGTAATGCATTGTAAATACGTTAAATGAGACCACAGAAAGTCCTGATTTCCCCATTGCCTTTTTTTTGCATTTGAGGAATGGTCTGTGCATTAGGCTAAGTAGCCCAGCCACTTCAATTGATGAGCCTGAGATGCTTACAGGTTCATTTCTCAAAAGTTAAAACTGACCATAGAAGTACAATCTGGACTGATAGTAGTATGTGTCTTCAACATTCTACAATGATTAATATGTTGCCCAAATTCACCATTTAAATAAACTACTATGTTCAATGATCCCACAGGCTTTATTTTAACAGTAACAGTTTTGAAGACTTAATGACACTACTGCTAATAGAATTGTTATGTGTGGGTTTCTACCATTTCCACTGTTCAATAGCAAACCTTGTGGTACTGTTTTTCTCTTGCAGCCCTTGTTGGAAGGATCTGGCTGGCTGACCAAGCAAGACCCTTGTTTACAAGAGGATACAAGTGGCATTCCGGTTGGCCAGGATCAACAGTACACAAGGTGAGAGCTTGACAAGCTACATCTGGAGTAAAGAATTTCTCATCTATCCTAAAAGACAAAAAGAGACAGAGAGCAGGGACATCATCAGATTCAGCTGACAGAGATGCAATCCATATTACCTCATAGGCTATAGATGGGATCACAATCATTTGGTTATCAAATAGCTTACTTAATGAGTAGTAGCTCTAAGGGTAAAGATGCAAGCTGAACACTCAACTTGAATTACTCAAACACAAAACATTTCTTTTTCAGGTTATGAAAGCATCTGAAAAATGTAAACATGAATGTTTCATGGGCAGGTTTACAAAACAGATCTCGGAAATTAAGAAAGCCTGGCTAAGTACTGTAGCTGGATGTTAACTATAAAGTAGAAATTATCATGTTCATGATGAGAATAAAGGAAAAAAACTTAAAAGATTCTCAAGAAGAGATTAAGGTAATGATGGCACTTTTAACACATGGAAGGTTTGTTTCCAAACATTAGTCTACTTCTTGAACCCATCAACTAGCATTTTCCAGATTATCTTCTATGCCCTTGCCAAGTCGTCTAATGATAGAGGTTCTTTCAAGCCAGATGCTGTAAAATCATTTTGTCCGTTCACTTTCACATGCTTCATATACCGCCAGATCTTTCCAAATCTGGACCGAACTAACTTCTACAAACAACAAATTTAGCCACTGTAGTAGTTACAGCATGTACTGTTTAATGAGCTGATAGCATCAATACACCAATAGAATGCAATAACTTAAGCCCGGGTCACATCTGCGCGATTCAACACGCGATTCAACTTGCAACTAAAATCACGCGAATCAGAAAAGTTGCTTCTGAGAAGTTGCGCTGATTAGGACATTGCTCTATTGCAAATCAACCCAAATCGACGGCGCAACTTTTATTGCGCAACAAGTTGATACCCGTGTCTAACTACGCGATTCAACCTTCAATTGTATTGCGAGTTGAATCGCGTGTTGAATCGCGCAGATGTGACCCGGGCTTAAAGAAAACAAGATAAAGGTACTCACAGTTGTTGTATGGTAGGCTCAACACTGGCTACAAATGTCTTGCATGGTGGTTGGTAACTTGCTACAAGGATAAACGAACCTCAATATACAAGTTTCATAATTTAAAAATATGACAGTTACAACTTTTTTCGTAATATTTTTCTATGAGTAGTTATTGCACTGTAAGAACAAAAGTATTACCATTATACTTCTATGGGTTACTTTAAAGGACACACCTGACAAAGCATGCATGAGGAATATGAACCTAATTGTTTTAATTGGTATTACCAGAAATTGATAGGTACAGCCTTTGCACAGGATAACCAAACTTGGTCTATCCTTTATAGGGTATAGTCACTTTCTGTACAGTATGTGAGTGCAAAATTAATGCTCATGCAGCCAGCGACCCTTACCTGGGAGGTAATTGCACAACCTTTGAAATCCTTGAACAACGGTCTCATTGTTTATTTCTCCAATTTGTTCTGCTAAGCTCACGATAATGGTACAACCTGATGGGGTAAACAGCACCAAGAAACATAAATTCAATAACCAGCTTCCAAAATCATATCACTGTACAACAATATCTTAAAAATAATCATTTCTATCTGAGTCAGTGCTGCATGATTTGTTGTATCAGTTCTCTTCATCATAGGTACAGTATACTCTATGTTTGGATAGCCCTAACAAATTAAGCAGCAAAAATTCTCACAGTGAAACTAAGAAACATCAATTTTGTATTTTGAGACACTTTCATGGATTATTTCATTCATTTAGCAGACTTATACAGGAAACTTCATTCAACGATTGCGCAAAGTTAAACTTCTGAAGTTTGCAAACTAATTCTTTCTATTTGCTGCAGAATCTGGTCAAACCATCAATGAAACCACATTGCAATATGACACAACAAAGCAGTAAAATCATCAAGTACATATGTCATCACCACTATAGTGATAAAATCATTAATGCCATATTATAATTACTGCAAATTTACTGAATACTGTATACCATCCTACTAGGCCCCTATAACTATGTAGAGCAAAGGTCACACTCACAGGCCATAAAACAGGCAGTGCACATGGTTTAATTAATTTCTTACCAAACAAGAATAAAATACAACGAGGGTGAGGTGACAGGGATACACTGTGACTAGGAATAGACCTTTATAAGCATATCATTGGACTCAAATAGGCTAGGACCTAACACTAGGCCAAGCATTCTCCTACTGTATTTAGCTGCAGCCTTACCACTTCCAGGTTTTTGGTAGGCTATAGTACTAGAAGTAGAATTTTCATTTGGTTAAAGAACTTAGCCAAGCAATGCTAGATCTTACATTAGTCATGCAGGCAACCCCAGTGCATTGTACCTTCTAAGATTACCTTCATAGGATAAACGGTTGCGTTTCGTTCAAGTAAAAAGTGCAAGGAAGCTGGCCCGCAGCCAGGAGCGTATTGGTAATCGAATTTAAAGTGTATACGGCGATGGTACGGTATGTCCATATACCGGTGTGACAGTAAAGTTTGTTCCCCTGGCGACATGTATAGATGATACTTATAATATCCGGACTGATATTACTGGACGAGAGTATGTTCAGTATCGAATGATAATCCAGGCTTATCGATCTAAAATCCTATATTTCGACCGATAATCCAAGTTTATCGCCGATCAATCTGGATTTTCTTGCGATAAACCAGTGGATTTTCGGCAGTAAGCCTGGAATATCGTTCAATAAACTTGGATTGTCGGTCAATTAAAAATCCATGATTTTAGCCATGCACTAGTCAACGTTTTGAAACAATAATCCCGGTTTTCGCCAGAAAAATACAGGTTGGACGGAGAGAATGGAGCTTCCCTCTTAAAATCTTCTTACATGAGCGATATGCAGTCGTGGTTAATATCATGCTGTAAAAGGCAGTACCTGGTGACGTTTATAGTCTCCATGTGCATATACCACATGGCGTGTGTTCGAGCGATCATTAATTGTTACCGCTTGCTAACCCAATTTTTTTTTAAGACTTGAACATAAACTAAAACAGAAAATGGACAGAAAGCAACAAACCTGCACACGTTGATCCTCCATTGACTTTACCTCTTACCAGCGCAACTACGGCAAACAGGCTGAAAACGACCATACATTTCTTTAAATCCATTTCGAATGAAGACTAATTGAGTTAAAGCACGCGAATTGATATTGTTTAGATTATATATAGGCCTAGAGAGATCCCGGGAGCAAAGTATAACAAGTGACTTAATTAATTGAACCAACTGCTTGTAATTATCTACAGAGTCGATGAAGTACAGAGTCAAACTACAGAGTCAAACAAAGTTTCAAAGATCGACGACAGCCTACTATACTGTATGCTATTTTAATCTGTTTTAACTTTTATTGCGATTAAGGAAGTTTATCTTCATGGTACCTTTATAGGCCTGTATGGTGAACGCTGCGTTAATTCCTGTTTCTATTGATAGTTTATAGTTTGGAATGTAAAACAACTAGGAACTACTCTTGCCACACAGTTCGGTATACGTATGATAGTGCTGGTTTTCTTTTGTTTTCTTCCGTACTGCATGATTTGAAGCATAACAGTGCACAGTAAACAAAGGCAAGGTGCCAAGAAATTGTAACTGCACAAATTATCGAATAATATGATCTAGAAGGAACTCTCACGCCAAAGTAGGAAAACGTACAAATAATGGAGGGTCATGTGATGTTATCGGCATATACATACACCTAGACCGACTACGTCAATGGGGACAAGCGCAAAAAAGTGACAACCATGGAATAAGGTCACGTGACGTGTTTCTTTGTAGCACTCAACTCTCAGTACCATAGAAATCAATTTCTATGTTTAGTACCCATTGCATGTATATTCTACAAGAATTATGTTTACTTATTTGTTTATTTATTTGTTTTCTATCACAAAAACAAAACACAATGTGAAAGGAAGTCTTCTATAAAGCCTGAATTGGCAGAGTAGAAGTCTCCCTGGTAAAAAGAAGAAAAATATATATAATACGCAGGTGCGTATCCAGGGGGGGGGGCGTTGGGGGCGCGCGCCCCCCGGGTAAGAAAAAGAGGAGAGAAAAAAAGAGAAGAAAAAAGGGAAAAAGAGGGGAAAAAGAGGAAAAGGAAGGAAGGGAAAAGAAAAAGAAGAAGGAGAGAAAAGGGAGAAAAGGAGGGAGCAAAAGAAAAACGCCAAGACACCGGGAAGAGGAAGAGGAACAGTGACATCATTACAGCGCTGAACCCTATTATATACACATGACCGGGTAGCTAGTGATGGATCGAGGACTTCGGAAGGGCGTGCGCCTCACCCTACCCCTTACACCGACAACTCCATACGTGTCCATTTTTCCTCTCTCACTAATGTATCTACATAAATA
This sequence comes from Apostichopus japonicus, assembly GCF_037975245.1. NCBI lineage: Eukaryota > Metazoa > Echinodermata > Holothuroidea > Aspidochirotida > Stichopodidae > Apostichopus > Apostichopus japonicus. The sequence goes on along the minus strand of NC_092563.1, from coordinate 70,630 downwards.
CTATATATGGTCTTTAACATAACGCGTGTGTGCATGGATACCTTAAACAATTGTGCTATTAAACCAACTGTGGCTGGTCTCGAACTCGACCGAGTCGTCGGGGTACATGACGCATTTCGGGAAGGGGGCGACCGCCCCCCCCCCCCGAGCATATTTTTTTTTATGATATCGCTAGTAATTTCAAAACAGAAAATGCTTAGATGCAACTTACAAGGCATGGGAAGTGTCATTTCCAGCTATCTGGGAGGCATTTTCGGCCAAAATTTTCTTGTACGCTTCGCGCCAACTCGTGGTGGCGCGAAGCTTAGATAGTTTGCCTACAGGCTTCGCCCCTCCCTTGGCAAATTATTCGCTACGCACCTGTTCAAATTGTAACGCAAACAGTAGATATCACATCATATCAGTGAGCATAAAAATGGCGGTTCCAGGATGAACAGCCTCAAAACTGTCGATGTGTGTAGTCATAGGAACCCAATTTGATTGGGGGGGGGGGGGGGGCTGTAACAAAATTGCCCGATAAATATAACCTAATTTTTTCGCGCGCTCCTCGCTCGTTCAACATTTTAATGTCAATATAATATAAGCAAGCATCGGTTATTACATCGCATGCCATTGTGTACCGTACGGTCCGTGGAAATTGCGCAGTATACCGCGGGATGCTAATGTGAACAACGAAATGTCTTATGTAGATGGAGAAAAAGCATGGAGGTCCAATTATGTCAAATTCTCTTTTACATTAGTAATGGCGAAATTAGTCGGCCAAGCTTAGGAGTTTATTTTAATTATCGAGGAGATATATTTTCATTTCCTTTAGCTACATCATTGCAATTTATTTTTCTTTCAGTAGGAGCCCCCCCCCCCCCCCGCCTCCTACGCCTATGTGTGTAGTGTTCGGAAATATCTGCTATTTTTTTCATTTCCTTCAACCAAGTTTTATAGTAGCCGTTATAAGAGGGTTTAATATTTGTACACCAATAAATTAACTGTGTCTGAATTTTTGAAAATTTCCTTACCAACATTCATCATACTTCCCTCTACTCGTGTAATTTTGACCGGTCTGTTAGGGGTTGAATGAGGTTTTTCTATATTGGTTGTCCATAGATGACATTTTTTGCAACATTATGGCAGGGGCGTCGGAGCCGGACCAATATTCACAGCTCAAAAAAAAAAGGGCAAAAAATAAAGAACCAAAATGAAACATACTTCAAAAATGTGTTTCAGAAGATTAATCGGGCTACTCTGGCATGGCAGGGGTCTTGTTTTCAAGCTCGGGAAGTGCCATTTCCTGTAATCTGGGAGGCATTTTAACAAATTTTCTTCATTACGCTACGCGCCAACCATGGTGGCGCGTAGTGTAGTTTGACCTACCAAACGTCCCCCCGATAATTGTGATAGATGGCCCACTCTGATCTGCCATACCAATCCCTAATAGCTTTCGATGCCCCTGTATGGGTATGTTTTGAAGTGAGTTTATTCACGAGAAATGTGAATTTTCAAATTCTGAACAAATAATGGCCTGAAAACCTTGAAAAGTGGGGCTGTTGGGTATTGTGGGCCGCGACGTAGAATCACCTACAAAAGCAATGATCCACAGGAACTGCGATGAGGTCGAACATGATTGGGGACTGAAGAAAATCTTCAAAAAGTGTATGGATGGCAAAAAAACTATTGGGAAATACTTGGTCCTCAGGCAAAAGTGTACATCTGGTTGGTTATTTTCAAGCCTGAGAAGTGCCATTTCCGGTGATCTGGTGGGTATAAAAACCAAAAATTTTCTTGTACGCTGCGCGCCAACCGATGGTGGCGCTCCGCTTAGATAGTAATTCGCGCCCCCCGGGTTAGAAAATCCTGGATACGCGCCTGATACGGTTCTGCCGCTGCCGGTCGGCGCCGGTCGGGCCCGACCAGCACGCTGAATTACCGACCGCCACAATGTGCCTGAGTGACTTTTCCGACCGGCACTTATTTTCGATAGGAACTCCCATAGGCGTACGGGACCATTTCAGTTTGGGGGGGCAGAACTTTTTGTGCCCGAAAGTTCCCGTGACACTATCTAAGCGGAGCGCCACCATCGGTTGGCGCGTAGCGTACAAGAAAATTTTTGGGCACACAATGCCTCTCAGATTGCCGGAAACGGCACTTCTGAGGCCTTGCAAGTTGCATCTAAACATTCAGTATTTTATAATCTCACGTTTTAGAAATTTACACTTCCCCAAAAATTTGGTAAATTAGAAGAAGAAAAAATGGTAACATCACTTTGGAGGGGAAAAATGGGACAGTATATTTTTTAAGCTCCTATTTAGTTACCTAATTTATTATTTTAACACAGTATTCAGCTAACTCCAGAAAAAAAAAAAAACATTGTTCAACGACACGTAGGCGGGATAATGTCGCTGTGTCGGATGAGACTGCAATTTGTCTCACAAAAAAAGTTTAGAATATAACAAAGAATATGACAAACCTGTACTTCTAAGCTTGTAGGCACTCCCCCCCCCCCCCCCTCCATCCATGAAAAAGAAAATATACACTCATGTTGGGGATGTCCAGGTCAAGGGCGGCGGAAGCACTTTTAATCTGGGGGGGGGGGGCCACCGACATCAAAGGGCACTTTGCAGAAATTCGATTGGACTGATGCAGCCTTACATTTAGTACCCTTTATAACTCTAATTGTATTATCTTATTTGTGTAATACACATCACTTCATCAACCCCCCCCCCCCCTCCTTAAAGGAAAATATGCATACTATAGCACTGCAATATCCAATGCGCAAATTGGGAAACAAGGAACAAGTTTTCTTTTGAGACAAAATGAGGTGAAATCATGTTAGTTGCTAATGTAGGAATCTTCCGAATTAGAGTTTTTTCTTGTTAATATCTTCACAATTTTTTTCCATTCGAAATAGCTTTGAGTTTGACCCACATAAATTCATTAAAAGTCACGGGCTTAGCCAGGATTTGCAAAGTTGTATGCACGACTATCTGAGCGGAGCGCCACCATCGGTTGGCGCGGAGCGTACTAGAAAGTTTTTGGTTTTACAAACCCCTCAGATGGCCGGAACGGCCCTTCCCGAGTGTTCATTCTGGTTCCCTGGCCTCTTGCTAACTTGAGTCCCCTCAATTTTTATGTAGAAAAAAGGCACATTTTTAAACTGAGGAAAAGTGGGGGGGGGGCACGTGCCCCCTGTGCCCCCCCAGTTCCGCCGCCCTTGGTCCAGATATACAATTGACTAGTTAGAAAAAAAATTGATCGTGCAAATAGCGTGGTAGCCCAGATGAACTGCGCTTACGGTGGTGTTACACGGAAATATTCGGGTATCATGATGCCAAAAATCATAGAATTGTCGGGCAAAAATTTGAAAAAGATTCGGGCAAGCTACTGCATATATATATATATTTCCAGAGGACAAGAAATTCGGGCAAAAGTCCTGAAAAATTCGGGCAGCCTAAGAGGAGAAAAAAATATATATATATTTCTTTTTTTTTCTCCTCTTAGGCTGCCCGAATTTTTCAGGACTTTTGCCCGAATTTCTTGTCCTCTGGAAATTTGGGGGGGCAGTCTGCCCCCCCCCCCTGCCCCCCCGCCTCGTACGCCTATGGGAACTCCAAAAAACAGCTCCATAGCCGGAGGGTCGAACGTACAGAAACAATCTGTTTGAGACTAGGGGAAATCCAGTTCATAACTGTTCAAATTCAAAATATCCAACACATCACAGTGTCATACTTAGTAAAAATTACCAGAATTCCGCATTCCAGACCAATGACTGTTTCCGTTTCCAACTCCCGATCGTACTTTTGATAGTTTCATTTATATCTATTTTTATCGCGCGAGACACAGGCACTATCCAGCTATAGTACACATACGGCCGTTAACCTTCGTAGCGGGTGAATTTACATCATATTGCATTAGGCACGACCAGCGCACTCCGCCTCGTAGTGACTATACGTGACGGCTACACGAACTAGTCAGCCATGTGCACGGTGCATTGCTATTGCTTTTTAGTATACTTAATAGGCACCACCGGCTGGTCTGTACTCTGGTGCTCCAGATATTTGTCCTAACTTTTTTCATTAATTATGAAAAATTCCAGACATGAGATCTCATTTCAAAGCTGTCTATATGTGGCTCAGAATACTCGGGAAGGGCCGTTTCCGGCCATCTGGGGGGTTTCCAAAACCCAAAATGTTCTTGTACGCTCCGCGCCAACCGATGGTGGCGCTCCGCTTAGATAGTCCTGCCGGCACTCAATCTACCCTGGGCAGAACCCTGATAATACAAGTTGAATGAGCAGAATGATACAGATACTAGGGGTAATAATGTCATCTCATAGCTACCATATTGCTTGTGAAGCTACTACGCGAAAAGTGTATCTAGCATATTGAAGTACAATATCCAAAGTTAACCGCAATTTTCAATTCCAAAATAGCCATTTTGAGTATTTTCTTTCAAACTCAATAGAACTGCGCAGTTCTATTGTTCGAAAGAAAATACTCAAAATGTCTTCCGAAATATCAGAATCCAGATCTGGGCCAGATCTGGAATATCAATCTGGGCCAGATCTGCTCCCGATCTGGGCTAAGATCTGGCCAGATTAAAAATTTGGCAGATGTAACTTGATATAAAATAAAGTTTTATATGGCCCATATAAAATTTATCCGGTAAAAACTAATTGCAGGGGCGTATCCAGGGGGGTCGTTGGGGGCGCGCGCCCCCCTGGTAAGAAAAAGAGGAGAGAAAAAAAGAGAAGAAAAAAGAGGGGGAAAAAAGAGGGGAAAAAAAGAGGAGGAGGAGAGGAAGGAAGGGAAAAGAAAAAGAAGAAGGAGAGAAAAAGGAGAAAAGGAGGGAGTAGAAGATAAACGCCAAGACACCGGGAAGAGAAAGAGGAACAGTGATATCATTACAGTGCTGAACCCTACTATATACACAGGGAAGCCAGTGACGGATCGAGGATTTCGGAAGGGGCGTGCGTCTCACCCTACCCCTTACACCGACAACTCTGTTTTTGACGTTTCCATTTTCCTCTCTCACTAATGTATCTATATATATATACTATATATGGTCTATCATAACGCGTGTGTGTATGGACGCCTTAAACAATTGTGTTATGAAACCAACTTTGGCTGGTCTCGAACTCGAGCGAGTCGTCGGGAACATGACGCATTTCGGGAATGGGGCGACCGCCGCCCCCCCCCCCCGAGCATATTTTTTTTTATATCGGCAAGGCATGGGAAGTGTCATTTCCAGCGATCTGGGAGGCATTTTCGGCCAACATTTTCTTGTACGCTTCGCGCCAACGTGACGGCGCTACGCTTATATAGTTTGCTTACAGGCTTCGCCCCTCCATTGGCAAATTATTCGCTACGCGCCTGTTCGAATTTGTATAGCAAACAGCAGATATCACATCATATCAGTGAGCATGAAAATGGCGTTCCAGGATGAACAGCCTCAAAACTGTCTATGAGTGTAGTCAAAGGCGAAGGAGCCCAATTTGATTTGGGGAACTGTAACGACTTGCCCGAAAAATATAACCAACATTTTCGCGCGCTCCGCGCGCGTTCAACATGTTAATGTCAATATCATATAAGCAAGCATCGGTTATAACATCGCATGCCATCATGTACCGTACGATCACTGAAAGTTGCGCAGTTTACAGCGGGAGGCTCATATAAACAACGAATTGTCCTATGTAGATGGAGAAAAAGCATGGAGGCACAATTATGTCAAACCTCTATTTTACATTAGTAATGACGAATTAGTCGGCCAAGCTTAGAACTTTGTTTAAATTACCAAGGAATTAATTTTTAAACTGTTAATTTCCTTTAGCTACATCATTGCAATGTATTTTTCTTTCAGTATAGGTACCCGAAAAATTGTCAGCATATTGCCCGAATTTTCCGAAAGAAATATTTCGTTAACCCTCCCCCCCCCCCCCCGCCTCCTTGACCTATGTGTGTAGTGTACGGTTTCGGAAATAACTGGGTTTTTTTTTTTTTCATTTCCTTCAACGACGTTTTATAATAGCCGTTATAGGAGGTTTCAATATTTGTACACCAATAAATTAATTGTGTCTGAATTTTCGAAAATTTCCTGACCAACATTCTTCATCATACTTCCCTCTAATCGTACAATTTTGACCAGTCTGTTAGGGGTTCAAGGAGGTTTTTCTATATTGGGTGTCCATATATGAAATTTTTTGCAACATTATGGGTATGTTTTGAAGTGAGTTTAATCACGAGAAATGTGAATTTTGAAATTCTGAACAAAAATTGGGCTTAAAACCTTCAAAAGTGGGGCTGTCGGGTATTGTGGGCCGCGACGTATACAATCACCTACAAAAAGCAATGATCCACAGGAGATGCGATGAGGTCGAACATGATGCGTGACTGGTTACAATCTTCAAAAATGTTATGGATGAAAACAAAACTATTGGGAAATACTTGGTTCTCAGGCAAAAGTGTACATCTGGTTGGTCATTTTCAAGCCCCAGAAGTGTCATTTCCGGTGATCTGGGAGGTATCAAAACCAGAAATTTTCTTGCACGCTGCGCGCCAACCAATGGTGGCGCTCCGCTTAGATAGTAATTCGCCCCCCCCCGGGCTAGATAAATCCTGGATACGCCTCTGAATTGCATCTATATCTGGCCCAGATAAAACTTTATCTGGAGTGACTACATATCCAGTTTTATCTGGCTTTATATTGCCAGATAAATCTTTAGCCGCAAATCTGGAATAACTGTATTTAAGCGGGTTATATGTCGATCAAATTGGAAATACGGTAAGTAGCCAAAACTGGACTAGCATTGATAGTAACTTTCCAGCTTGATCAGATATCTCTGTTCTGGTAAGGAGACCCATACAGAGAGCAAGACACACGCGAAATATAAACACAGAACATCAATGCAGTACGATACTGCATTGGAATATAGTAAAAATGTGTAATGTGCATGAAAATTTGTATATGGCCAGATAAAACTTTATCTAAATGTCTGGATTGACTACATATCCAGTTATGTCTGGCTTTATATGGCCATATAAAACTTTATCTGTATATCTGGAATAACTGTATGTCAAGTTATATCTGGCTTGATATGGCCATATAAAGGCTTGATATGGCCAGATTAAACCAGATATAAAGCCAGATCTGGGACTTCGGTAAGGGCGCAGTTGAAACGCAGACAGCTTATCAGGAATGTACACAAATGTACATAGACACGGCCACAGGATTCGTTGCTCCTTAGCAACGCATGTCTCCTTGCCGTTTTTGCACGTAAACAAGCGCCTACATATGACCGACGTAAGGAATCTACACAACTCTGACAGTAGATATTCGAATGGTAGCCAGGGTCCATACTGATCAAGCTTTTCATGAGACGCCCAACGTAAAATATATAATCAACGTTATCACCCAAACCTATATAATTATTCTCAAATTTAAATAAATGCCCAGATAAATAATATGTAAAAAGCATAGGGGAGCACGTCACATGGACCTCCATGATTGGTATGCTTTCGTACTGAGAGTGATCCCTCCAGGTCATCTTATATTCGATGATTTCATTTGCGCGAAGTAAATTTTAGTTCAGTGGTCACATGACCATCCATAGGGGTTTTTCTGTATGTGTGTTTATGGGCGGCCAATTGGGCAAAAATTACAACGATGCAACAAATAAACAAGAAAGAAAATTGAAAAGAAGAAATATGCAAAATGAAACAAACGTATGTAATACCAATGTAAAAATTGTGAAAGGCTGCACATAAAATTAAAATAAAAGACAACCATGTAGCGAAACATATCAAACACATGCAACCGAAGGATAAAGAAGGAACACCGGGAAGACAAATTGATCCACTTATGAGAACAAAAAGATCAATCCTCATTCATAAAAACGAAGATGTAACATAATCCAAAGGACATTGGCTCGAAATCAAAACGAACGTTTACGTGAAACGAACGAACGCCTTGGAACTAAAAGTGACAGAGGCCGCTGTTTTGGTTACCTTGACCTTGTTATATTACGAAATGTAGTTACTATATCTTGTATGCACAACACTTCTGCTCAACCACCAAGGGCGGCGGAACCGGGGGGGCACAGGGGGCACGTGCCCCCCCACTTTTCCTCAGGTTAAAAATGTGCCCTTTTTCTACATAAAAATTTCAAAATAAAAAAAGAGTTTACAAAGCGAAACCCACGGCGAATGAAATATTTCGGGAAGTTTTAAATGTTAACTACCACAGGCGTAGAAGCCCAATTTATTGGGGGGGGGGGGGGGCTGTAACGACTTGCCCGAAAAATATTACCAAAATTTTTCGCGCGCTACGCGCGCGTTCAACATCTTAATGTGCATAGCAAATAGGCATGCGTTGGTTATTACATCGCATGCCAATAACATACAATCATTTGCCGTGTTATAACCCTTCCAAATTGGTTAGAATTATTGGCAAAGTCGTTACAATAATAATGATCATAATAATATCACTTTAACCATTTAAAAAACATAGAAAATTATTTTTCTTTCAGTATTTTCACATATTTCATTTGCTTTCATGCATGTATCGATCGCGTGTGCAGGGACTTGGACTTTATAATGATTTCACCTCATTTTGTCTTTTTCCTTGTTTCCCAAGTTGCACATTAGATATTTTAGTGCTAGTATGCATTGTTTCCTTGAGGGGTGGGGGGTAGCGATGATGGAGTGATGTGTATACGCAAATAAGATAATACAATAAGAGTTATAAAGGGTACTAAATATCAGGCTGCATCAGTCCAATCGAATTTCTGCAAAGTGCCCTTCGACGTTGGTGCCCCCCCAGATTAAAAGTGCTTCCGCCGCCCTTGTCAACCACGCTGCACCGTGCTTCACAAGGTCAGTAACTGTGTGGGCTAATCGTCCTGTTTTCATTGTGCCCACAGGGGACGCTGTTCATTTTGATCCTGTCCCAATGTTTGTTTTGATTCTGTCCCAGTGTTCGTTTTGATTATGTCCCACAGTTCGTATTGTTTTACGGGGAAACTTTCAATCGTGGGGCGAACTTTAATATAGTTCGCACAGTCATGTCGTGTATCTACATTCTTATTATTGTTCCTTTTCATCTTCTTGTCTGTTTGTCTCCTGTTTCATCTTTGTATCTTTTTTTCCCAAATGGCCGCCCATATATGTGCGTCTTCTCATCGACAAAGTGGGTCAGGTGACTACCGTTGTATGGCGGTGATACTGTTGTTGCGAAATGCAAAGAAATACCGGACTGAACCTGGCCGACAGAGCTAGCAAACAGCAAATTATACTCTAAAGTAGGTATAATGCGGTCACCTGGCAGTAACGTGACAAACCATGTGAATGATGAAGGCAAAGTGGGTAATATAGGATAGCATACAGTAACACTTGGAAGAGTCCACGTTAACGTGTTTTCTATTTATGCAAGTGCGTTGATTGTCCAAACAATTCAAATTACAATTCTCAATACTGGCGTACACATGATTGACAAGGTGGAGAAGGGGTGGGGAGGGGACTTTTTTCACGAATGATTCAATACAAACCTTAATACTACCCGAATTAAGCAGAACAGCAAAAACTGTGCACTTCCAATAATTGCTAAGTAAATCAAACAGTATCACAATTTTGTCTAATTAAATGACCATCATATATCAGTAAGCAAGGCACATTTTTCTTTAGTATTGTTGAGTTTTCATGACAATCGAAGTGGGTCTACTATCAGCAGCAGGCGGATTCCGGCAGCGCCCTCATCAGCTTAATGCAAAAATACTACACTAAAGAGCGAAAACAGCAAAAATGACAACCCCCATTAATTGCTCAATTTAACCCCGTGATAATTTTTGTGCCATCAAATGACCATCATAAATGAATGTAGGGGACATTATTCTTTCCTTTTCATGACTTTTCATGACAATCGAAGGGGGTCTACTATCAGCAGCAGGCGGATTCCGGCAGCGCCCTCATCGGCTCAATGCAAAAATACTACACTAAAGGGCGAAAACAGCTATAATGGCAACCCCCATTAATTGCTCAATTTAACCCCGTGATAATTTTTGTGCCATCTAATGACCATCATAAATGAATGTAAAGGACATTATTCTTTCGTTTTCATGACTTTTCATGACAATCGAAGGGGGTCTACTATCAGCAGTAGACGCATTCCGGCAGCGCCCTCATCGGCTAGTTGCAAAAATTATACACTAAACAGCGAAAACAGCCAAAATGACAACCCCAATTAATTGCTCAATTTAACCCCGTGATAATTTTTGTGCCATCAAATGACCATCATAAATGACTGTAGGGGACACTACTCTTTCTTTTTCATGACTTTTCATGACAATCGAAGGGGGTCTACTATCAGCAGCAGGCGGATTCCGGCAGCGCCCTCAATTCCTACTTGCAAAAAAATACTACACTAAAGAGCGAAAACAGCCAAAATGACAACCCCAATTAATTGCTCAATTTAACCCCGTGATAATTTTTGTGCCATCAAATGACCTTTCTCAATGCATTTAAGGGACATTATTCTCTCGTTTTCATGACATTTCATGACAATCGAAGGGGGTCTACTATCAGCAGCAGGCGGATTCCGGCAGCGCCATCATCAGCTAGTTGCAAAAATACTACACTAAAGAGCAAAAACAGCCAAAATGACAACCCCCATTAATTGCTCAATTTAACCCCGTGATAATTTTTGTGCCATCAAATGACCATTCTCTATGCATTTAAGGGACATAATTCCCTCGTTTTCATGACTTTTAATAACGATCGAAGGGGGTCTACTATCAGCAGCAGGCGGATTCCGGCAGCGCCCTCATCGGCTTAATGCAAAAATACTACACTGAGGAGCGAAAAAAAGCAAAAATGACAACCCCCATTAATTGCTCAATTTAACCCCGTGATAATTTTTGTGCCAGCAAATGACCATCATAAATGAATGTAGGGGACATCATTCTTTCATTTTCATGACTTTTCTGACAATCGAAGGGGGTCTACTATCAGCAGCAGGCGGATTCCTGCAGCGCCCTCATCGGCTCAATGCAAAAATACTACACTAAAGGGCGAAAACAGCTATAATGGCAACCCCCATTAATTGTCTAATTTAACCCCGTGATAATTTTTGTGCCATCAAATGACCATCATAAATGAATGTAAAGGACATTATTCTTTCGTTTTCATGACTTTTCATGACAATCGAAGGGGGTCTACTATCAGCAGCAGGCGCATTCCGACAGCGCCCTCATCAGCTAGTTGCAAAAATACTACACTAAAGAGCAAAAACAGCCAAAATGACAACCCCAATTAATTGCTCAATTTAACCCCGTGATAATTTTTGTGCCATCAAATGACCTTTCTCAGTGCATTTAAGGGACATTATTCTCTCGTTTTCATGACATTTCATGACAATCGAAGGGGGTCTACTATCAGCAGCAGGCGCATTCCGGCAGCGCCCTCATCGGCTTAATGCAAAAATACTACATTAAAGAGCGAAAAAAAGCAAAAATGACAACCCCCATTAATTGCTCAATTTAACCCCGTGATAATTTTTGTGCCATCAATTGACCATCATAAATGAACGTAAAGGACATTATTCTTTCGTTTTCATGACTTTTCATGACAATCGAGGGGGGTCTACTATCAGCAGCAGGCGCATTCCGGCATGCCCTCATCGGCTAGTTGCAAAAATTATACACTAAACAGCGAAAACAGCCAAAATGACAACCCCAATTAATTGCTCAATTTAACCCCGTGATAATTTTTGTGCCATCAAATGACCATTCTCTATGCATTTAAGGGACATAATTCCCTCGTTTTCATGACTTTTCATAACGATCGAAGGGGGTCTACTATCAGCAGCAGGCGGATTCCGGCAGCGCCCTCATCGGCTTAATGCAAAAATACTACACTGAGGAGCGAAAAAAAGCAAAAATGACAACCCCCATTAATTGCTCAATTTAACCACGTGATAATTTTTGTGCCAGCAAATGACCATCATAAATGAATGTAGGGGACATCATTCTTTCATTTTCATGACTTTTCTGACAATCGAAGGGGGTCTACTACCAGCAGCAGGCGGATTCCTGCAGCGCCCTCATCGGCTCAATGCAAAAATACTACACTAAAGGGCGAAAACAGCTATAATGGCAACCCCCATTAATTGTCTAATTTAACCCCGTGATAATTTTTGTGCCATCAAATGACCATCATAAATGAATGTAAAGGACATTATTCTTTCGTTTTCATGACTTTTCATGACAATCGAAGGGGGTCTACTATCAGCAGCAGGCGCATTCCGACAGCGCCCTCATCAGCTAGTTGCAAAAATACTACACTAAAGAGCAAAAACAGCCAAAATGACAACCCCAATTAATTGCTCAATTTAACCCCGTGATAATTTTTGTGCCATCAAATGACCTTTCTCAGTGCATTTAAGGGACATTATTCTCTCGTTTTCATGACATTTCATGACAATCGAAGGGGGTCTACTATCAGCAGCAGGCGCATTCCGGCAGCGCCCTCATCGGCTTAATGCAAAAATACTACATTAAAGAGCGAAAAAAAGCAAAAATGACAACCCCCATTAATTGCTCAATTTAACCCCGTGATAATTTTTGTGCCAGCAAATGACCATTCTCAATCCATTTCAGGGACATAATTCTCTCGTTTTCATGACTTTTCATAACAATCGAAGGGGGTCTACTATCAGCAGCAGGCGGATTCCGGCAGCGCCCTCATCCGATCCATGCAAAGTACTCCACTAAACAGCGAAAACAGCTAAAATGACAACCCCATTAATTGCTCAATTTAACCCCGTGATAATTTTTGTGCCATCAAATGACCATTCTCAGTGCATTTAAGGGACATTATTCTCTCGTTTTCATGACATTTCATGACAATCGAAGGGGGTCTACTATCAGCAGCAGGCGCATTCCGGCAGCGCCCTCATCGGCTTAATGCAAAAATACTACATTAAAGAGCGAAAAAAAGCAAAAATGACAACCCCCATTAATTGCTCAATTTAACCCCGTGATAATTTTTGTGCCATCAATTGACCATCATAAATGAACGTAAAGGACATTATTCTTTCGTTTTCATGACTTTTCATGACAATCGAGGGGGGTCTACTATCAGCAGCAGGCGCATTCCGGCATGCCCTCATCGGCTAGTTGCAAAAATTATACACTAAACAGCGAAAACAGCCAAAATGACAACCCCAATTAATTGCTCAATTTAACCCCGTGATAATTTTTGTGCCATCAAATGACCATTCTCTATGCATTTAAGGGACATAATTCCCTCGTTTTCATGACTTTTCATAACGATCGAAGGGGGTCTACTATCAGCAGCAGGCGGATTCCGGCAGCGCCCTCATCGGCTTAATGCAAAAATACTACACTGAGGAGCGAAAAAAAGCAAAAATGACAACCCCCATTAATTGCTCAATTTAACCCCGTGATAATTTTTGTGCCAGCAAATGACCATCATAAATGAATGTAGGGGACATCATTCTTTCATTTTCATGACTTTTCTGACAATCGAAGGGGGTCTACTACCAGCAGCAGGCGGATTCCTGCAGCGCCCTCATCGGCTCAATGCAAAAATACTACACTAAAGGGCGAAAACAGCTATAATGGCAACCCCCATTAATTGTCTAATTTAACCCCGTGATAATTTTTGTGCCATCAAATGACCATCATAAATGAATGTAAAGGACATTATTCTTTCGTTTTCATGACTTTTCATGACAATCGAAGGGGGTCTACTATCAGCAGCAGGCGCATTCCGACAGCGCCCTCATCAGCTAGTTGCAAAAATACTACACTAAAGAGCAAAAACAGCCAAAATGACAACCCCAATTAATTGCTCAATTTAACCCCGTGATAATTTTTGTGCCAGCAAATGACCATTCTCAATCCATTTCAGGGACATAATTCTCTCGTTTTCATGACTTTTCATAACAATCGAAGGGGGTCTACTATCAGCAGCAGGCGGATTCCGGCAGCGCCCTCATCCGATCCATGCAAAGTACTACACTAAACAGCGAAAACAGCCAAAATGACAACCCCAATTAATTGCTCAATTTAACCCCGTGATAATTTTTGTGCCATCAAATGACCATTCTCTATGCATTTAAGGGACATAATTCCCTCGTTTTCATGACTTTTCATAACGATCGAAGGGGGTCTACTATCAGCAGCAGGCGGATTCCGGCAGCGCCCTCATCGGCTTAATGCAAAAATACTACACTGAGGAGCGAAAAAAAGCAAAAATGACAACCCCCATTAATTGCTCAATTTAACCCCGTGATAATTTTTGTGCCATCAAATGACCATCATAAATGAACGTAAAGGACATTATTCTTTCGTTTTCATGACTTTTCATGACAATCGAAGGGGGTCTACTATCAGCAGCAGGCGGATTCCTGCAGCGCCCTCATCAGCTAGTTGCAAAAATACTACGCTAAACAGCTAAAACAGCCAAAATGACAACCCCAATTAATTGCTCAATTTAACCCCGTGGTAATTTTTGTGCCATCAAATGACCATTCTCAATGCATTTAAGGAAAATTATTCTCTCGTTTTCATGACATTTCATGACAATCGAAAGGGGTCTACTATCAGCAGCAGGCGGATTCCGGCAGCGCCCTCATCGATTATTTTGCAAAAATACTACACTAAAGAGCGAAACAGCAAAAATGACAACCCCCATTAATTGCTCAATCACCCCGTGATAATTTTTGTGCCACATAATGACCATCATAAATGAATGTAGGAGACACTATTCTTTTATTTTTATGACTTTTCATGACAATCGAAGGGGGTCTACTATCAGCAGCAGGCGGATCCGGCAGCGCCCTGATCCGATCCATGCAAAGTACTACACTAGGAGCGAAAACGGCCAAAATGACAACCCCAATTAATCGCTCAATATAACCCCGTGGTCATTTTTGTGCCATCAAATTACCATTCTCAATGCATTTAAGGAACATTTTTCTCTCGTTTTCATGACATTTCATGACAATCGAAGGGGGTCTACTATCAGCAGCAGGCGGATTCCGGCAGCGCCCTCATCGGCTAATTGCAAAAATACTACAATAAAGAACAGAAACATTAACAATGACAGCCCCCATAATTGCTGTGAGACTTAACTATGTTGTTTGAAAGATAAGTTATTCGAAACGGGTTAACAAATTACTATCACCAACCGTTGTGGAGTTATCAGCGTTTAACCGAAATTGGATAATTGGAACCGTTCACTTTAACTTTGAAGTTGCCTGAAAACTAGAGCTGTGGATGTAAAAATTGCCCCAATCGTCTTTGTCGTTTATTGATCTACGAATTTATATTTTAATACTTTTCCTCTAAGTGAGGGCGCTATTTCATACAGCAATTTCCTATTTAATGAAATCATTAGAAATTTACGCAGAATATGTAAAATGTTTTTCCGTATCTGATGAGTGTATTTTAAAGTAAATTAAGACTCAGAATACTTTGTTATTAAGTGCACTTTATATTAAAGTAAAGTAACTACTAATTTAACATACTTTCTTTAGAGATGCCTTGGCACAAATTAATTCATGACACCATTAATACAAAATGTATGCGGTGAAAGTGTTGTGAAAACTTTCATAATGAACTACTCCGGTCTTCTACATAATCTGCATACACCATCCTATTGGCAGCCGTCGGGGAAAAGAAGACAACACTGTGAAAATTAGTTTTCAAACATGCTTTCGGAGGTGGGGGATGTTGAGCCCATTCCATTTTAAAGTAGGTGTCTAGAAGTGCATGAGTGTCGTAGTTGATTACATTTGTCATTTTTCTTCTGTAAATTTAAAACGAGGTGGGAGGGGGGGGGGGGGTGGGTTGCACAATACATCCATAAAGGTGAATTTTCAAAACCTCCCAAAAGAAAGAGATTCTGTAGTAATTTTGTAATAGACAGAAAATGAAATGAAAAAGACATACTCAAATACACTCAAGAAAGATACAGTCGACGAAATAATAAGCTTGCTACAGTTGCATTTATGTACAACTACTTTAATTAGTTCTTGCCACATACGCCATGCACGTTTCTGGCTTTATGTACATTACACAAAATGAAACTCGTTTCAACTTCTAGGTGCTGTTTTTTCTGCATTATTTAAAGTAGCACACCTTGTGAGGATACTCACATCATAAAATCAGGCACAAACTATCCAGGTATACTTATTAAAACCACATCTCGGGAGCATGCTGGATGAGGAAGATAACAAAAATATTCAACATATTCATTTCACGGCAGTGCATTGCATGATGGGAAATATTCGTTTCACATAAAATTTGTTGATCAAAGCCTTTGTTTTTCTGTATTATCTAGACACACACGTAAATGGCACGTGTAAACACTTGGGTGTCTGTATTTTTTTTTAAGTTTACTAAATCTAACCTGACACGGGGTGTTGTAAAATTCCGATGTCAAATATTGCATAACATTTAAGAAACAGCAAACATTTTGGTTGTATTTTTTGTGATATTATACCATGTAATAACCGTGCAGAAAGATGAATGAGGATGGAGGGCCCAAAGGCAGTCCAAAAATGAAATAAATGCAGAATGTAAACCACCTCCATAAATTCTACGATCTTCTTTTTTCCATCGTTATTATTCCTCGCAAAGAACTATAGTCTTTGAAGATAGTTAAGATAGATACTTTGTGAAAAGAGAAAAGCAAATTACCATAAACATTATACTAGCATGAAGAAAACCTTCTTAAACATGTTTTCCTACCCACCCTGCAGGTTAGACCAGTAAACCGGTCTTAACTGAAGTCCTGCCTGTAAGACAGCTGATATTTGCAGACCTCATTGTAGCTTTTAATACGGTTTCTCTTAGTGTAATTTTCGATCTTAAGAATAAAGTTAATTTTACAGCAGAAATACACAGGACTTAAATGATTAATTCAGCGTGTTTACATGTACGATGCTTGTTGCAAAGTTGACATCAGAGTAAACAAGGTACTATATAGACCAAATAAGGTTAAACAATTTTGCCATTAAATTACCGTCATAATCGAATGTAAGGGATATTATTGTTTTGTTTTAGTTACATTTGGGATAATCAAATCGGATGTTTTTCTTTCGGTTACAAACGCTGGCCACACATACAACACACTACAAGGGGTTGCTCCCGTATACATAGCGCAGATGCTTAGTTTATAGTTTGACCTCTTATGTATTGATCATGGAAGCTCCTAACTACGGGAAAGTATTGTTGTCGCTATGCGTCGTCTCTCGTAAGGTATATCATTCCATTTGACGTCTTTATTCAAACCCGTTGCGCTTTCGGCAAAGAGGCAAGTAAATACGCCGCAGTCACTCATGTTTCCTTGTTTGGCTGCGTCAGTTTTCATTCGAAAACACCATTCATCTAGATTAAGAGATCTCTCAGTATTTGCGATCAATAAAAATTGTTTGATATGGTCGAGGTGTGTTTTGTTGTTCGTATTATTAAGAGAATCGTAGTAGACAACCTCGCGCTGAATGTTATCCACCACCACTAAAGTCCAATGAGAAACAGAATTTATGGGAATTAATAAGAAATCTTGCTGAAATATATCGGAATTGCTACACCACCTATAAGCTTTGTCGTACCCATCGTTCAACAGGCTAGAAAAAAAGAATGTTGAGAAGGGGAATACCTTTGTGTTTAAAGATTTCTGAGCTGCCTCTGATAAAAGATTAAGATAAAAGTTAATGATATTGTCGTTTAACCACCCGTCCGGCTCCATCAGCAACTTCAAGTCGTTCACCATAACGTTAATGCCAAATCCCCTGGTCACGGGTCGTCGTTGTGGGTCAAATAGGTCTTCGGCTACCTCGTCCTCCGTCGTCAAATCGATAATATCATCGGCACATTCTATATTTTTCTCAATGTTTTCCGTTGATCGATCCTGCTCAATAACAGGTGAGCGATTGTCATGTTTACCTTCTTTAGTTATCTGTGAATGTCCAGTGGTATGGTCAGATGTGCTAGTAGGGTTGCATACTTTCTCGTGGTACATGTCGTCCTTGGTCTGGGTTTTGCGCGTTTGTGTGACGAAACTTGAGTTAGACAGTGTTGGAGTCGTCGGTGAATTTTGTGTGTCAACATTGTCAACCTTTTCGTATACACATATGTATGCGTTATTAGCTGTTACTGTATGCAATGTCGACCCCAGGCTTGTATTGTCGTCTGCCACTGCCCATCCTGTCGAAGTTTTAAACAATGTTTGGTAATGTCCAGTACCAGTACTCTCACCAATGTGTTGAACCACAGTAGACAAAGCATACACGGTGCATATCTTAGTAGGGATAACTAAATACTCTTCAATCTCTACAAAGCTACTGTCCTTTAATATTTGTTTACTTTTGCTATCGTAGTTATAACGTAGCAAGTGGACTATGAGCACTGGAGGTATTACGGTTAAAGACCTACTGATATCAAAAGTTTTATTTTTTTTACAGATATCACAATTGATAAAAGCAGAATCAGCGTTAAAATTGCAACAAATCAAGTCACTCATTGTGGTGTCGAATCTTGTGTTAGATATGGCTACCTGAAACATACAACCTGTTTCCTTTTTGATCTTTACACTACTGCACGACCTACACTTTGAATTCGTTTCCATCGTAAAAAGGATTTTGTCTGTCATACGCAAATGCGAGAGTAGTTGTATTGGTCCCTTAAGGAAAAATTCGCTGGCATCACACTGCGTACCTCTTTCAAAATCGCACAATGCGCACATAACTTTAAGAGTATGGATCATTTCGCTATCACTTACAACCCTGCCGTGAAATAAGCTTCTCGATATATCTAGCAAAGTGTTAAGTCGCGAGTCACTCACGGATAAGGTACTTTCCCGGAAACATCTGTCTATGCTGCCAATACGAATAAATGACTGCAAAACTGAACTGAACCAGCAGTTATTTTCTAGATTTTGAAGCGGGGTGAACATAGGAACAACGTTGTCATATACGTTGTGACATTCGCTTGCCATGTCTCCACCTGTATATTCATTAATATTAACATTAGAAAGCACATTTCGTTCTTCATGAACGTTCTTATGGGGTGATTTTTGATATACTGAACCCTGTGAATGTGATCTTTTTCGCGACCATTTTTCACGTATTAAGTTGGTGTTGCGTTTATCAGCTGACTTATAGAAGTGTTTTACTGCATCTGAAAAAATAATTTCTAATCCACGAGAGTCTTTTGTTAATTCCTCGACAAGTTCGTCTATGCGATGAAATTTTCGTTTCCCTAACTGTATTTGCTTTAAAACCCCCATACGTTGCTCCGAATGAGCTATAGACCGTGGAAACGAAATGCTGCTTGGTTGTCCATTTGCAACCTGCCATTTATGAAGAGAACTTGGTAGCATATCTGACCAAAGTGGTGCAGATGGAAGCAGGATTCTCTGTATCTCTTTTAGGAAAGTTACACAAAAGTAGGAGTTATGGTCGTCTCCAGTAGGTACTCCGGTGTAGTGACTGTTTCTGCAATCGAGGCGACCTTTCTCTATAACTTTACTAAAATGTTCAGTGAAAGGGGAATTCATACGGGAAAGGAATGCATCTTCTGACATATTAGTGCTGTTATTGTCAGAGGCAAAGTCGGTGTTACCTACAAAGAGGGGAGATAGTTCGTCTTTCTGTCCATTACCTTCTATGGATAAAGCTGTTATTCTTTGGTGTAATCTCTTTAAGCAAGACGATACTAGGGGTGACGCGCATTGGGACGAAAGAACAACAGAAATATCATAAACAATACATGCGAATGCTTTCAGGGAGCACGCATTAACCAGTAAGCTCAAGCAAAACATTCCAAAACGGTAGTGTTTTTTGTAATGTTTTTTTGTTAAATCTTTGCAATTTTTCATAAAGTGACCAATACATGCATGCGGTAAGGTTTTGTTACAGTCTTCGTGTGTTAATTTGCCATTCAAAATACTCCATGCACGGTTTAGGAACTGTTTGTAAGTTTCGTTGTTGAAAACATGCATGGCAGCCAATAAGAATACCCATGCCCTATCACTGTTGATTTGTACAGGGGTTGATATGCTACTATGCCCAAATAAAAGCTTTTCTTTATGTCTAAAAACGTTTAACCAATTCATAATGACAGGTAGACTTTGATCTTCGGATAATAGTATGGACACCGGCAAGGTTGACTTACCCTTTGTTAAATTTCTAACAGACAACTCATAATACAAAATTTGCTTTTTACCATGGCCTCTGTCCAACACCCCACCGGTCGCATCCCAGAATACTACGTCTGTTCTACACATATCGTGCCATACCCTTAGTCCTCCTTCCGTGAAACATATTATATACATCGGACTAACAGATATTTGTTGTATGAAGCCGGGAACCCTACCACGATGGTTATATTTTAAACAGTACTTCTGCTGCTTTTTTAGAAGACTTTTGATTTCGTCTTCATCATCACGTTCCTTAGACCTACTCTCACTTGAAATTTTCTGCATGACAGACAGCGTCCTGCCACAGTTGTTTCTGTTACCCGATGCTATAACTTCTGAAGATTTAGAAGACAGATTCCGTAAAAGAACTTTCATTGGCTTCACACCCATGGAGAGGGTCTTTCCCGCTAATCTCCTATCTAAGCCCCTAATTGGCCGAGCATGGATGTCGTACATGCTGTGCTTCATGTTTCCATTGAAGTTCACCGTGCATGAAAAGTTTCTATCCATGGAAATGAGTACGCTTACGGAACAATCTGCAAATTTGCAATACCCCTTGGCCCGGAATATCGTTTCACTAGTGTTATTGTCTATAAGATAATGGTATTTAAACATGATTACACAATAAGGGTTTATTTTAGACATACCATCTACGAAATACTTTTGCCATTCCCCTGTGGGAAGACACCTACCGCGTCTTTTACTTAATACTGTATTATAAGTGTCTGCATTGATTGAAAATGTTCCCTTCTTGGGAAACTGCTTAATAACGTAGTCATCATTATTTGCTTGTGATCCAGACAACACACTTAACGTCTTATTTGATACACGGCTGGCAACTTCTGTACTTTCATTCTTACATGAATCGGTGTTTGTATCATTACATTCATGGCTTGATTTGGCGGTAGGAGGTTGCTGATGTACTATTTCACTCGAGTTCAAGTTTTCTTTCAACTTAACACCATCTTTATCATGGTGCAGCTGAAATACATACTTTCCGTTGTTACACTTACCAATACCGCAATAAAATGTTACATTAAAACCAGACTTTACCGTTGAAGGAATACGCATACAGCTGTAATGGTACCATTCATCACATTGCTTGCAATGGATGTACTGTCGTTTGTTATCATAATACGTTTGACAAGTGCAATACTTTCTTTTCATATTAATGTCGACCCAATTACTTGAAAATCTTACTGGCTTACGTTTCCTCTTTTCCCTTGGTTTCGTTCTTGTTGTTCCTTCTCCCGATTCTACCAGTAATCGTATGTTTCCTCTGTTATTACACCATATGCTCCGGAGGACCTTCACTGACCTCTTGAGATTTTTTGTCGACCAGCCCAGCTCCATAACGACACTCTCCCAGAAAGCTTTTGATGTTGATGAGGTAACCGTCACCTTTTTTCTCACTGACGAAATTGCGGCAGAGATCTTGGCATACTCGGTACACGCAGGTCGTCCTCGCTTGTGAGCACCGCCCTTTAGCTGAGAGAAATCCCTTGTCGGTGATCGTTCCAGGAAATGTTCGTGTGACTCTTTCTATAAAAGGATAAATTGTATCGCAGGTTATTTATCATTTCGGTTCTTGTTTCGTACCACATTCGCATGACTACACAGCAGCTTCACTTAAATGAAACAAATTTTGCACACATTGTAATAAATGATAACTGAAAATCAGGTAAATACTGCTTTCAGGCCGATAGTATACGGTCATTTCTTCTCCCCTTCAGGCTTCAGGGCGTAATAGACGTAATAAAAAGAATATTTCAGTGGGATTTGAAAGCAGCTTCTAATTGTAACGCTGCCTTCGTCCTCGGATGTTATGCTGATACATGCAGTGAATTCACCCTTACTTTCGGAGAAAGATAAAGAAGGGATAGGGCATATTCCTCTGGGCCGAAAACATGCAGGGTTAGGGTATGGATTGAAGCTGAAACACTTAATACCAGAACCGGTTCTCTGTGTTTGCATCTGTTTATGTACTAGTACGTACAACGTGAAATATGTTACAAACACTGAATGTGCACCCGGGACCTTGGTGGAGAGCATGGCTCGCGCCGCTATAAATTTGCGCCGTGACCTTGACGGGGCACTCTATAACCAGCGCCGATATAAACTTAGCGGCTCACATTGACTCGCGCCGCTATATATGACCTTGCGCCGCGCACCGACTAGCAACGCCATGATCGTGGCAGCGCACAATCACAGCTCAGAATTCAGGCGATCAAATAGCCAGTACAGCAGAGGGAAGAGAGGGGGAACCACGCGACAACCACGTTAGCCTAACCGACGCGCCCTTCTTCACTACAACTCACCTCCCGCACCCAAAACACTGATCCAAATGTAATTCCAATTGCAAAAGCCAATGAAAGGTCTAAAAATTTCATTCAAAACGAAGCGTTATCTTTATGGTAGTGAACTGACTCTAGCCACGCGTTGATAATCAAAGTTTGGTAAAAGAACCTCGTTGGGAAACCACTAGCATTCAATTGATAAAAAAATGCTCACCGGACGTTCGTCGCCATGATTCTGAGTTGGCCGTTTGAAGCGAATTGGCGTTGTATTAAACCCACTTGCCGTAATTGCGTGGTTCCATTGAACCTCCAAGCAATCTTCCTTTCCACCAGTGCGTTCTCCCATTTCCGTCGTTACCTGGTATGAGAAAGTTGAGTATAGGTCGATACATAAACAACCACACATATTACATATATATATATATATATATATATATATATATATATATATATATATATATATATATATATATATATATATATATATATATATATATATATATATATATATATATATGTGTGTGTGTGTGTGTCGCTCACCATTTCTACATACATACATACATATATATATATATATATATATATATATATATATATATATATATATATATATATATATATATATATATATATATATATATATATATATATATATATGTGTGTGTGTGTGTGTCGCTCACCATTTCTTGGAGTTAAGGATCAACCTTTTTCTTTCTTTCGAATGCACGAGGTATATGCCTTTAAGTCATTTTTTTACTATACTTTGCCTCTCCTTATTCTTGAAATTTGTACGCAGTACATGACAAATAGTGCATTTGGAGATGTTGTTCAGTTGGTGGTGTCTTTTAACGGAAAATTTAACATTAGGCTGGAAACTATATGCACATTAGAACATGGGCTACTTGTTTTGAGGTATAATGCCTGTGTCAAATGTTATGCCTATATAAATATAGTGAGCCAGAAGTTAAAGCAGCTAAGGTCCAGGAATTTCGTTTTCATGAACAATTTGCTAATGACTTTTATTTTACTGGCAATATTCAAAATAACAAGCTGTCGCAGAGACATCAGTAAGCAGATATGGTATATGTGCCACTTTAAGAAAAGATCAATATATATCACGTTAACTTCACTATACGGGACAACAATATTAGGTCCATATGGCTGTCATATTCTAGCATTACAAAATTACTATCATATTCTAGCATTACAAAATACTTCAGGTTCTTGGCGACTACGTTGCGTTAGATAGTGTAAAACCGCCTATACACCCCCATTTCATCTCAACAGTGAGTAATACTGTATAGAAACCAATCATAGCCTTAAAGGAATACCAATTACACAAAACCATGATTTTAACATCAGTCAATACTACAAGGTATAACCACTTTCAATAATTAATTCACAAGGGAATACAAATATTGGCAGAAACTATAACTAATCTATGTACTATGAAGGAAAAACTGAATGACTGATTACAACAAGTATGTTAATGATCCTATTCAGCAGATAAATCAACTTACGCCAAGATATGCGGCATGAACTTCTAACCCCTAAAAGGGAATATGGTAAGAGAGTTACAAACACATACACACAGCGTATGGTCAAGTTAGTGCAATACAAAACTTAAGAACCATTAATTGTGTTTGTTATAAGCCTTCTTCACTCTGTATCATTGTAGGATATCTTTAATAGGCCAAATTGACGTTATATTTGTCAACTAAAGAGTTCCACAGAATTATAAATATAAAAACCTGTCCATTTTACACACAATTAACACATTTAAAACTGGGCAATGATTTTAAAGTACTTTCTCCTTTCAGGTTGGCCTATAGACATGTAGCTAATATCTCAATATATATATATATATATATATATATATATATATACATATATATATATATATATATATATATATATATATATATATATATATATATATATATATATATATATATATATATATATATATATATATATAATATATAACGCGTGAAACTCCGAGTTACAACTACTAGTGTTCCACTAGTCTCATCTAGTATCAACATATATGAATATATATATCTATATATATATATATATATATATATATATATATATATATATATATATATGTATATATAAATATATACATATATGTATATATATATATATATATATATATATATATAAATATAAATATATATATGTATATATATATATATATATATATATATATATATATATATATATATATATATATATATATATATATATATGGGTGTGTGTGTGTGTGTAGATATAGCAGCAGTAACTATATTCGTTAATTTAAAGTAAAATAGGGCCTATATATATAGAACAACGACATTTCAGATGAATTATAATTTGTACAACTTTTGCGATTGGGGGCTCCTATGAAACCAGTTAACTTTAAACATTCCTTACTAAGACCAATTAAAGGCAAAAACTAGCTACCAAGTGATATCAGGTTTATTAAATGCATTTCTCTGCGCATTCCGCGTGGGATTTTTCACGTAATGATATAGACATGATAAAGTAAGAAGATGGAAATAACATAAAATGAAAGCCACGATTTGCTCTGATTACTTACGGATATGTAGGAGGTTATTTTTTCTTCCTGTTGCTTGATAAGTCATCCCATCATACCTCTACATCCTCGTCATCTGGCGTTTGGTATCGCACTTTCGTTAACATTGGATTTATTCATTAACAACTAAAATATCGAGTATAAACGGCTTGCTCCGCTAGGGGAAAGTGCTTACCTATTACTGACCACATCTATTTTAAGTATTTAGTGTAGCACTATCTGTTCATTGAGCTATTGAGGGCGCTGCCGGAATCCGCCTGCTGCTGATAGTAGACCCCCTTCGATTGTCATGAAAAGTCATGAAAATGAAAGAATAATGTCTCCTACATTCATTTATGATGGTCATTTGCTGGCACAAAAATTATCACGGGGTTAAATTGAGCAATTAATGGGGGTTGTCATTTTTGCTGTTTTAGCTGTTTAGTGTTGTATTTTTTGCAAGTAGGCGATGAGGGCGCTGCCGGAATCCGCCTGCTGCTGATAGTAGACCCCCTTCGATTGTCATGAAATGTCGTGAACATGAAAGAAAAGTGTCCCCTACATATATTGAGGGTGGTCAATTGATGGCACAAAAATTATCACGGGGTTAAATTGAGCAATTAATGAGGGTTGCCATTATAGCTGTTTTCGCTCTTTAGTGTAGTATTTTTGCATTGAGCCGATGAGGGCGCTGCCGGAATCCGCCTGCTGCTGATAGTAGACCCCCTTCGATTGTCATGAAAAGTCATGAAAATGAAAGAATAATGTCCCCTACATTCATTTATGATGGTCATTTGCTGGCACAAAAATTATCACGGGGTTAAATTTTTGCATTGAGCCGATGAGGGCGCTGCCGGAATCCGCCTGCTGCTGATAGTAGACCCCCTTCGATTGTCATGAAAAGTCATGAAAATGAAAGAATAATGTCCCCTACATTCATTTATGATGGTCATTTGCTGGCACAAAAATTATCACGGGGTTAAATTGAGCAATTAATGGGGGTTGTCAGTTTTGCTGTTTTAGCTGTTTAGTGTTGTATTTTTTGCAAGTAGGCGATGAGGGCGCTGCCGGAATCCGCCTGCTGCTGATAGTAGACCCCCTTCGATTGTCATGAAATGTCGTGAACATGAAAGAAAGGTGTCCCCTACATATATTGAGGGTGGTCAATTGATGGCACAAAAATTATCACGGGGTTAAATTGAGCAATTAATGAGGGTTGCCATTATAGCTGTTTTCGCTCTTTAGTGTAGTATTTTTGCATTGAGCCGATGAGGGCGCTGCCGGAATCCGCCTGCTGCTGATAGTAGACCCCCTTCGATTGTCATGAAAAGTCATGAAAATGAAAGAATAATGTCCCCTACATTCATTTATGATGGTCATTTGCTGGCACAAAAATTATCACGGGGTTATATTGAGCAATTAATGGGGGTTGTCATTTTTGCTGTTTTCGCTCTTTAGTGTAGTTTTTTGCATTGAGCCGGTGAGGGCGCTGCCGGAATCCGCCTGCTGCTGATAGTAGACCCCCTTCGATTGTCATGAAATGTCGTGAACATGGAAGAATAGTGTCCCCTACATATATTGAGGGTGGTCATTTGATGGCACAAAAATTATCACGGGGTTAAATTGAGCAATTAACGGGGGTTGTCATTTTTGCTGTTTTCGCTCTTTAGTGTAGTATTTTGCATTGAGCCGGTGAGGGCGCTGCCGGAATCCGCCTGCTGCTGATAGTAGACCCCCTTCGATTGTCATGAAATGTCGTGAACATGGAAGAATAGTGTCCCCTACATATATTGAGGGTGGTCATTTGATGGCACAAAAATTATCACGGGGTTAAATGGAGCAATTAATGGGGGTTGTCAGTTTTGCTGTTTTCGCTCTTTAGTGTAGTATTTTTTGCAAGTAGGCGATGAGGGTGCTGCCGGAATCCGCCTGCTGCTGATAGTAGACCCCCTTCGATTGTCATGAAATGTCGTGAACATGAAAGAATAGTGTCCCCTACATATATTGAGGGTGGTCAATTGATGGCACAAAAATTATCACGGGGTTAAATTGAGCAATTAATGAGGGTTGCCATTATAGCTGTTTTCGCTCTTTAGTGTAGTATTTTTGCATTGAGCCGATGAGGGCGCTGCCGGAATCCGCTGCTGCTGATAGTAGACCCCCTTCGATTGTCATGAAAAGTCATGAAAATGAAAGAATAATGTCCCCTACATTCATTTATGATGGTCATTTGCTGGCACAAAAATTATCACGGGGTTATATTGAGCAATTAATGGGGGTTGTCATTTTTGCTGTTTTCGCTCTTTAGTGTAGTATTTTGCATTGAGCCGGTGAGGGCGCTGCCGGAATCCGCCTGCTGCTGATAGTAGACCCCCTTCGATTGTCATGAAATGTCGTGAACATGAAAGAATAATGCCCCCTACATTCAATTATGATGGTCA
This sequence comes from Apostichopus japonicus, assembly GCF_037975245.1. Taxonomy (NCBI): domain Eukaryota; kingdom Metazoa; phylum Echinodermata; class Holothuroidea; order Aspidochirotida; family Stichopodidae; genus Apostichopus; species Apostichopus japonicus. The sequence goes on along the minus strand of NC_092563.1, from coordinate 43,119 downwards.
TTTGCTGGCACAAAAATTATCACGGGGTTAAATTGAGCAATTAATGGGGGTTGTCATTTTTGCTGTTTTAGCTGTTTAGTGTAGTATTCTTTGCAAGTAGGCGATGAGGGTGCTGCCGGAATCCGCCTGCTGCTGATAGTAGACCCCCTTCGATTGTCATGAAATGTCGTGAACATGAAAGAATAGTGTCCCCTACATATATTGAGGGTCGTCAATTGATGGCACAAAAATTATCACGGGGTTAAATTGAGCAATTAATGGGGGTTGCCATTATAGCTGTTTTCGCTCTTTAGTGTAGTATTTTTGCATTGAGCCGATAAGGGCGCTGCCGGAATCCGCTGCTGCTGATAGTAGACCCCCTTCGATTGTCATGAAAAGTCATGAAAATGACAGAATAATGTCCCCTACATTCATTTATGATGGTCATTTGCTGGCACAAAAATTATCACGGGGTTAAATTGAGCAATTAATGGGGGTTGTCATTTTTGCTGTTTTAGCTGTTTAGTGTAGTATTTTTTGCAAGTAGGCGATGAGGGCGCTGCCGGAATCCGCCTGCTGCTGATAGTAGACCCCCTTCGATTGTCATGAAATGTCGTGAACATGAAAGAATAGTGTCCCCTACATATATTGAGGGTGGTCATTTGATGGCACAAAAATTATCACGGTGTTATATTGAGCAATTAATGGGGGTTGTCATTTTTGCTGTTTTCGCTCTTTAGTGTATTATTTTGCATTGAGCCGATGAGGGCGCTGCCGGAATCCGCCTGCTGCTGATAGTAGACCCCCTTCGATTATCATGAAATGTCGTGAACATGGAAGAATAGTGTCCCCTACATATATTGAGGGTGGTCATTTGATGGCACAAAAATTATCACGGGGTTTAATATTGAGCAATTAATGGGGGTTGTCATTTTTGCTGTTTTCGCTCTTTAGTGTAGTATTTTGCATTGAGCCGGTGAGGGCGCTGCCGGAATCCGCCTGCTGCTGATAGTAGACCCCCTTCGATTGTCATGAAATGTCGTGAACATGGAAGAATAGTGTCCCCTACATATATTGAGGGTGGTCATTTGATGGCACAAAAATTATCACGGGGTTAAATTGAGCAATTAATGGGGGTTGTCAGTTTTGCTGTTTTCGCTCTTTAGTGTAGTATTTTTGCATTGAGCCGATGAGGGCGCTGTCGGAATCCGCCTGCTGCTGGTAGTAGACCCCTTACGATTGTCATGAAAAGTCATGAAAATGAAAGAATAATGTCCCCTACATTCATTTATGATGGTCATTTGCTGGCACAAAAATTATCACGGGGTTATATTTAGCGAAACATTGGGGTTGTCAAATCACCTGTTTTCGCTCTGTAGTGTAATATTTCTGCATTGCGATTTTATAAAATACCTTATTAAATCATATTCAATCCTCATCATTTTTCAGACCATCAGTAATATCCAAGCATAAAAAAGTAATGTGATGACTCACAAAATCTCCCCAAAATCAATAAAGCAGGTTAGTTTAGGGTTATTTTCCGAAGTTTAACCTCTCAGGTCGACGTACACTAATCTAACTTTTTTAGTGATACGTCAATAACCCCGGAGTTTATTTTCCAATCTCCTACGAGCAAACAGACGAAGAATATCTAACATCAATACAAACTTCACTTGTCAATTGAGAAATTGAGCGTAAAGAATGAGGTACAGTTTGCGCCTTCTTTTAATTCCTTAAAATTAACAGACTAAAAACTTCGCCAATTTTGTCTATTTCTCCAGTCCCTTCGTTCTCAAAAGCATCTCACTTCGCATGGTAACGTTTTTGCTGTTAACAACATTTTCCGCATATTTCACATAATTTGCGGTCAGCCTTTGACCCAAACAGCCAACCTCCGCGACTACAGTGTTGAACTTTAGCGACGACGTTTTTTTCGAGATACCTTCCTTTGCTTCCTTGGAATGCTCGATTGTCTGTGCAACCTGCATGAATTCAATACCCTATTCGAGGTAGACGCTGTTCATTTTCAGCGATCTGTCAGAGGTCTGTTGGCCAGCTTCAGCCCGGTCAAAGAAATTACTGATCGAGACATGAGATGTACAGTATACAATGAATGATACACACGCACAGTGCAGAGCTGATTTGTTGTGTTCGTGTTTGCAATCGAGACTTGAAAAGTGGCCGCATTCAATTCATTTCAATTTTGTCAACTCATCATAATTTCGCGCAATGATGCATACTACTCTCATTTTTGTATATTGCAACGAACGTGTTTGTCAGTAGCGTTGTGGTAACGAGCGATCCATGTTTCAATAATTCAACGTCACATTTTTTGTTTGGTTTTACCACCAGCCTAACCCAACCAACCATACGGCAGGCTATCCATACATTGAATTCCTTTCTCATACTTCATAGTGTTGTTAGTTTTGAAGTCTTCGAGTTGGGCTGCCAAGTACAGTACTAGTATCAGTAAGTAATAGTACCTTTGACGTTTGCATTCAATATTCAATCCTAGCAAGAAGTAGCATCTAGGCAAAAATCAGCTACCTGCTGTACACATATTCTTGTTGTAGCATACAGTATTTCTGTATAGATAATCATGGGCTTTCAATGTGGAACTAATTTTGCATCTTGCCATGCAATAGTTATAATATCAGCTGTTTCACTGGTGACCATCAATAGCGAAAGTTTACTGGTATCAAATTTGAAGAAACCAGCAAATAGCACCAGTGACTGTAGCTTTTTAGTTATTGCTGACTGGGGTGGTAACGAAGACTCTCCTTACACAACTCCAGATGAAGTTTATGTTGCAAAGCAAATGGGAGTAATTGGATCAACGATTGGTGCGAACTTTATTCTAGCATTGGGTGACAATTTCTATACATACGGAGTGAAAGATGCTGATGATAAACGGTTCCAAGAGACTTTTGAGAATGTGTTTACGGCAGATTCTTTGCAAGTTCCTTGGTATGTTCTCGCCGGTAATCATGATTGGTATGGTAATGTAACTGGTGAGATTGCCTACACGGAGAAATCTAGTCGATGGAACTTCCCCACTAACTACTACAGCCTGAATTTTTCTATTCCTGGCACGAATGATTCCTTGATTATTTTGATGCTTGATACAGTTATTCTGGCAGGCAATTCTTATGATGAATTAAACATACCACCTTCTGGCCCTGAAGAGATAGCTGCTGCAGAAAAGCAGTGGACTTGGATCAAAGATCAACTTGAAGCGACTAGAAACGAAAAATATGTTCTGGTAGCTGGACACTACCCAGTATGGTCCATCGCCGAGCATGGCCCAACAGATCTGCTTGTGTCACAACTGCGGCCACTGCTAGAGAAGTACAGGGTTAACTCTTACCTATGTGGACACGATCATAATCTACAGCATATTCGCGAGGTCAATGGTACGGTCGAATATTTTGTGGTTGGGGCTGCTCATGTTATAGACGGTTCAGTTAAGCATATGAATAGTGTACCCAAAGGGTCTTTGAGATATCATTATGCAAATCCAAAAGGTATGGGGGCATTTTCTTACTTTGAGGTATGGTCTGATGGCATACAGGTAACATTCGCAGATGGCATTGCTGGTAAAGATCTCTACTCTGCTCTGATAAAGCCTCGAATCTTCTAACATCCATTCCTACTGCAGGTAGTACATGTACAGTATCTTCACCTAATGCACTATACTATTGTCTTTGCAATCTATCACTTTAATCCCACAAAACAAATATGTGCCTTCATGAATATGAGTAAGTAGAGTAACGTGGCACAAGTGACAAGTTTACATGTACACAAGCTTACATCATCGATATAAATGTCAACTATGGATTTGTTTTGAAGCTAAAGGTTCCCTTATTGTACAGGTTATGTACAAAACTGTCATAATAGTTGGTGAATGGTAACGTTATCATTTATCAATGAGTCTTTTAATAGGTAGAGGAGTTTGATTAGGACATACTGTAAGACCAGCTACTTAAAAATGTAGAATGAAACATCATTACTGGAGCCATTTTTTGTGTGTCTAATGTTCCTTTAAAACAAATTTTTATCTTTAAAGTTAATGTTAAAATTTAGAAGTACAGTACTGCAGGTTCTTCCATCTGAATGAGAATTATGTTGACATGGTACAGTAAATAAATCATTCAGAGTGACGTATATATATGCCATTTTAATATTAAGAATCTTCCAAATTCTATATATATACTGTACATTATAGTTTATTTTAATTTACATTAAAATGGATTGTACATATAGAATATTTCTCAGAGGGTGATGTGAAGCAATAATTTCTAGTTGTGTATAACATATAAATGTTTTTAGATCTAATGATAGGGCAACTTCCATCTTACTTATCTTGACAACATTTTTGAAAACTGAGCTGCTCAATTGGAGGGAAAGAGTATTCAACAAAATTAAGTATGTCACCAATGTTCTCATAGAAGAGACTATGCATTACTAGGTCTATGGATAGAGATGTTTATGAATCTTAGATTAATTTCATACATGGTGTGTGGATCAGTCTTATGGAGTACAAGTGAAGTTCAATGGTCATTTGGGGTCAACATAGGTCAAAGTGTGAAAACTTTGTGAACATGATAACTCAGAAAGTACATCTTTCTTGAGCTTCATACATTTTATGCAGGTTCATGTTTTTGAGTGCAAGAACCCCATTAAAATGTGGCCATCAAAGGTCATTTGCGGTCAACATATAAATGAAAGTCTTAAATCGTGTAAACAAGGACACACAAGAAGTTCATCTTTCTTGAACTTCATAATTAGTATGTAGATCCAGCTTGGTGAGTGCAAGAATCCTATTGAAATTGGTAGAAGTCAGATGAGGTCAACAGACATCAAAGTCTGAAAACCAATTAAACATGATAATTCCAATCTTAAAGCTGCAATTATTTCATTTCATTTTAATAGTACTGTGAAGTGGTTCTATAGGTCTTCAATGAAACATACCTGGCACCCAGGTAATGAAATCTGCTTCATAGTTCATACTCTTGCTTTAAACATACTCTTAAACCTTCTACTAGTTTTCACCCTCTGAGCTTCACAGGGTATCTCAAATGGGGGCACCCAATTGGCTCACAGGGGGAAAGGTTATCTCAAATGGTGGAAACTTGGTCATTTCCTCCAAAGATTTCACAGTGAAGGCAATGTCATGTAACTCTCGACAATTATCAAAGGGATTTATTTGCTAGCTCAAAATTGGTAAAATGTGTCTATATTTCACATAGGAAGACTGTTCTTTCTGTATATTGCAACATTTTAGTTTGAAATTCTAAAAATCCTTATGAATTAATGAAATATTTGATGTCCACAAGGGATTGCTATCTTTTCTGGTTCTCACTTAAATCTTGGAAAAATTGAACTCACTTGCTCCACATAGATAGTTATTTTGAAATTTGAGCAAATGGTATGGTATGGTATGGTATGGTATGGTATGGAATCGCAAAGCTAACTGGCTTTCTGGTTTCCTCATCCATTATACTGTTTGCATTATTCCTGGCAGTCATTGTTACATAATTGTATATATGATAATAATCATGAATATTGATTGACTTTCTGACATTTGGGGAGGGGAAGGAGGGGACAGTAACAAAATTTTGATATCCACTAAACGATAGTCCAGGGAAATTTATTTTGGACTTATGAAAGAAGCACATACAGTACTAAGCATCCTACTGATATTGCTACATTGCATGTTTGAGATATTAATAGTTGAAGTTATCATACTGTAGGTTATAACATGACTGAACTTGAAGCAAACAGGTGTGATTTCATAGTTGCACATTGTCAGAATATTTATCGTTTTTCTATATATTTCACCTTATTGTTTCGACCTTGGATTGGATATGGTTCCAACTTTTCTTCAGGGATATTATATACATCAATCAGTCCAATGACTGCAGTGTATTCATATATTGTTAATCCATTCCAACTTTAAAGAATCTTGGAAAAAGATGTTGAAGAAAAACATACAAATTTGTCAGTGTTCACGTATGACATCACATTATCTATATTGTTCCTGAAGCTAAATTGTGTACGGTGTATAATTAATGGTGTATAAGGTGTATAATCAAGTGTTTTAGTACTTATCCTTTGTGTCATTTCTTGTTGACCTTTCTCTCCCATTATTTTCCCTACATTGTAATTGTTTCAGTTCCACTTCCAATTCTTTCAACATACTTTTCATTTCTCTATTCTGTATTGTTGTGTAGGCTACCAATTTTATGCTAACTGATACTTCAATTTATTTTGTTTGTTGTTGACAGGAAATTCGGTTTCCTAAACTACCCTGTATTTCGTTTCATATATCTTGTGCCTTTAGAAATTACGCAATACAAATATCAAACTCTGCCATTGAAATAAAAAGAAAAGTGAAAATGAAAGTATGTGGCTACATTTGATGTTTTTGGATCAAGTAACCTATTCGAACATGCTTGTGTGTGTGCGTGTGTGAGCGTGTGTATGTATGTGTCACTTTCTTGGAAACAGGATATCTCAATAATTGAAACTTTAAACTCATACTTTACATTTGGGTAACCCATATCGAGTAGAAGACTCCTTTTTTTGGTGGAGGTCAAAGGTCATTTAAGGTCACAAAATATGAAACTTTAAAAATCTTGTAAACTGCATGTCAACGAAATATTTTAGGAAGGGTAATGGAGGGATTTCATACTCGGTATGTAGATGGTCCATATTATATAGAAGATCCCTAATATATTTGACCCATGTCAAAGGTCAGCAGAGGTGAAAGTCTGAAAATCTTCAAAAAGAAAGAACTCTAAAAGTGAAATTTTGTTGATGTACAAACTTAGCATGTAGATTGCCTTTAGTGAAAACAAAATCGCTGTGGAATTCATACGTGTCAAATATCCTTTTGAGGTCAAGAGAGATCGTTTGCTGAAAACCCATTGTACGGTACCTAACATGGACCATACTTTCTTAACATGCATGTTTCTACACTACGATCATGATGCACTAGCCTGTATCATTTCATCGTCCGCAGTAGGCATCCGTACAAAAATGTCGCAACTAAACCGGTGTACGAGCTGCTATCCGCGTGTCTGAGTTCCTCTGGCTCTTTCTGTCCAGTGTATTTGTAGTGAGAACAAGGGTTTTAGTATGGCCAGTACGGTCCTACTAAAACCCGCCTGAACATGCCAAAGGTAACAGGCGTCTGCACTACGTGCAAAACGTTATCTCAGTTCTACCAGGGAGTTGTTATGGAACTCCCTGGTTCTACTCGATATTGGCAGGCGTTGATATTTGTCAGTTACCTTAAATAGTCAGAAATTGTCCCCCTCCCGCTGCAAAAACAAATTTATGCTGCGGGTGACGGTTTGTTGTCACGGTATGTATGGGATGTTAGTTATTAGAGAATATTTAACCTTCAGGAAGCTTGTATTTGCTAGGTCGATGATCCTTATCAATAAAAGAACTCTATAGTTTTGGTAAAGGTCAAACTCATTTGGTGTCAATACAGCCCAAACTGTGAAAACCCTACAAACATGATATATCCAAAACTCTCAATTTGAAATCAAAGCCCTAACAAAGTATCTCCAATGGGCAAGGAATCACCAAGTCTTTGGTTTCTGATATGCTCATTACTAGGCTGCGCATTGCCCTTTTGTAGATTAAGTACTCATCCTTTAAGGAAAATGAATAAAAAAGAACAATACCCCAGCAGCACGGCTAATAAATGAGCAGTGATGTAAGATGTTTGAATAGCTAACTACCGGACCAAAGTTCAGCAGGCTGATTCTAAATATAACAAAAACAGAGAACAATCTGCGGAAAGAAGGAGTGTTCCCGCACCCACTCTCAACCCCTTGAACCAGAAATGTTGCATCACTTTAAGTGCGAGGATGGGTTGCTTGCCATGCTAAAACTATTGTTATTAACATCTTTCACTTGGAGACTCCGCTACCGAGGTGCATTATCATTGTTTTACGGTTCAGAGCGGGATAATTTGTTCTTTAAGTTACATTTTGCCAATTATGATACTAACTTAAGACGGCTTTACGCTTAAAATCAAATGAAGTTGACAAAACCTAGTCATCGACATTGTACCGAATACCATCTTACATATATAATCTCACATACGCAAACATACACAAAATCAGGAAAGTATTTTTTTGTTTTGTTACATTTCTAGCATGAATGTAAAAAATCAGGTTTTTATGACATAAGGACATGAAAGATAAAATAATACACGCCCCCCCCCCTTTTCTTTTTGGCCTGTGGAGATTACGACGAGTGTAGAACTACCAGACCAGGTTCACTGTTTCCCCTTGTCCTCCTGTATAATACCTGGAATATGATGCACACTTTGATCAATGGATCTTATCAGGGTCATCTATATCTCACGCGCACAGAATAATTATATTCATTCTTTTTGTTGTGTTGTTGATGCCTCCTTGTCCCCATTTTAACTGACCAGTACTGCAGATATGTGCCAGAGTGAGAGAAAAGGATCCTTTAAACTCAGACTTCCCGAAAACTTTTTAAAAAAAAGTGTTAGAAGAAAAAGTTAAATGAGACATAATTTTAAGTTTTAGGTGCATAAAATGCAGTAAGGCAATATCGAGAAACAAACTTTTGACAAATTGGACCCATTTTATGATACCGTTATCTTCACCTGATCAGCTATACACAATAATGCACCTGTTCTGTAGCCTTTATAATCCATTACACCTGTTTTTTCAAAGGTGCTCGGTTAGACTAGCGGGGTGGGGGTCTTTGAAGGGGGTGGTGTCCGCTCTTATCTTTTATTTGTATGGCTTAATGGTTCACTAGTTCCCAAACATATTCGAGACGGAAGCCCATACCACTTCCGGTTTAGAAGTTAAAGTGACCATAAGTGAGGCTAATAATCGAAAGAAACTTGCAGAACTAATATTTTCTATGGAAAATGTCCCCACCTTCCAAACATCTGTGATAACGTCACAGGAGAATGTCAAAATCTGGTTGATTTAGAAAATTGTACGTGCGGCAGCGGAAAGGTTTTCTACTTCGATAAGAATTTTCCAAACAGTTATGGCGGCCGATGGAAGTTAACACTAACCCTATAAGTTTACCATTAGGGTTAACCCTAACCCTAGGAAGCTGAACCTCAGCATGCATATCACTGTAGACCGATGCTTTCACGTAATATATCCATAGGTGAGCTAAGTGTAATTTCCTCTGAATGTGAGGGCGCTTTATAAGAATACCTTCTAAGGCAATTCTCACAGCACTGAAAAGAGCTGTGAACTTGAAACTAATAATTACCTTATGAGATTGCAAAGTTACGTTTTGTAAAATAAATCCGATTTTCCCGTCTTTTAACTCCAAGCGGACGTGACGTAGTGAAACGCGTTTACGTTAATAAGTCGGAATGCAACATGCAATGGCATAATAATTTGCCGCGTATATACAGCTGCATGATACTTTCTTTTACTTTTTAAGTTTCATATCTTTTCTTCTCTACATGAATAAAAGATAAGGAAGTAACCAGAGGTCGGGCGTTTGAAATGACATTTAAAAATTAGCTTTCTCTGTATTACCTAAAGACAAGCCAGTCGAGCAAACTTTACATTGGCGCCAACTAACGCTCCACAATACACGTCATAACAATCGACCTCGCACAAATTCAATAAAAGTACTGTTTGTAGAATTGGACTAGAATTGGACTCGCTGAGTCCATGGATACAATTATCAGGACGATGAAATGTATTATTGTAGAGAGATTGAGAAGGCGGATAATTATGATATCATACAGAGTATATACAGTTAGGGATGGCCAAGTTGACATTGCACTTCTGTTCCTGGTACACAACCTCAAATGGACTCCCTATTGTTTATAGTCTTTGCCCGATTTAAAATGTCTCAAGTGGTTAAAATGGCATGCAAATGTGGCCAAAGAAAAAAAAAAGGAAGAAAAAAAAGTCAACAGAGGGCTCTTGTTAGCTTACATTCAGAGTTCCTTTATGGTATTCTTACATTCAGATCCATGTTTATACCTCTTTGTTTGCATTAATGTAAGATGCATAACCTGTCATTTTTCAAAGCTCGAATCGGTGTTGAGATGTTTCATCCTATCAGACCAAATTCTGATTGGGTTATTGCAACCCCCCCCCCACCACCTTCGCAGTTAGTTGGTGCGCGTAACGGTTTTGCCCGAGCATTGCGATTACAATTATTGCCATTTTGGTTTTGGTTAGGGTTAGGGGGTTAGGGTTAGGGGTTAGGGTTAGGGGTTAGGGTTAGGGGTTAAGGTTAGGGTTAGGGGTTAGGGTTAGGGTTGGCCCTCATGTATGCTTCAGTACACTAGGGACCAAGTGGCCCCCTTATATGCTTTAGCACACTAGGGACGAAGTGTCTCCCATATAAGCTTCAGCACACTAGGGACCAAGTGGCCCGCATATATGCTTCAGTACACTGGGGACCAAGTGGCCCCATGTATGCTTCAGTTCACTTGGGACCAAGTGGCTCACATATACGCTTCAGTACACTAGGGACGAAGTGGCTCCCATATATGCTTCAGTACACTGGGGACCAAGCGGAACTCTTATATGCTTCAGTACACTGGGGTCCAAGTGGCCCTTATGTATGCTTTAGTACACTTGGGACGAAGTGGCTCCGATATATGCTTCAGTACACAAGGGACCAAGTGGTACCCTTATATGCTTCAGTACACTTGGGACCAAGTGGCCCCCTTATATGATTCCGTACACTAGGAACGAAGTGGCTCCCATATATGCTTCATTACACTTGGGACGAAGTGGCTCCCATATATGCTTCAATACACTGGGGACCAAGTGGCCCCCATGTATCAGAGTTGTCAACAAGTCCCTAGCTGCAAGTCTCAAGTCAAGTCTCAAGTCTTTACCAGCAAGTCTCAAGTCAAGTCTCAAGTCACCTTGAAAATTTTGAGCGAGTCTCAAGTCAAGTCTCAAGTCTTTGGAGGTCGAGTCTCGAGTCAAGTCTCAAGTCCCTATGGGCAAGTCCCAAGTCAAGTCTCAAGTCTTTGAAGTTTGAATACAATGATGCAGGCTATGAATAATGTAACAGTGTTCCAGGAATTATGTGGTATAAATTAAACAGCCGAATAGCAAAACCGGGGCACACGCCACGGAACAAATTACCTCAAAATTTGCTAGCCACTGTTTTATTGAAAAAGGCCAACTTTCAGCCAAACAGCAGCCCTGGATGGAATATTCAACCAAGCCAATGGTAGTTATGGTAACGCCTGTAATCGTCGTTGGGCGCTCGTAATTCGAGCGTACACGCAGGGCCGTCTTAACGCATGGGCCCACTGGGCCCTGGCCCAGGGCCCCGCGATGTCAGGGGCCCCGCAATCACAGTAACCCCGTGTCTTAATCTGAGAGGAAAACTTATTGAATAGGCCATTATGCCTGATTGAATTCGATACTTGACAACTTGTGACGAGAGTTGGTGAAACACTTGAGAGTTTGACATTAAATATTCAAATCTGAGTTGGCAACCCTGGAATATACAATGCCCCGAAGGCTTACACAGAGAAACTGTTACTCCGTAACTATAAGAAAGAGGAAATTGCCTCAGCCACGAAAGGCATAAAATTTGAAAACCGTGGGCAATACCTCACTACCAAACCTAAACAAAAGGAACCACCACTTGTGTTCAAGCTCACCTTTACACCCCATATCAAAACCACTCATTTGAAAAAAAAAAACACTTTAGAAACATTGGCACTTCTCGCAACACGCAACAATTATCCAAACTGTTTCCAAAAGAACCGATTCTAGCCTACAATAGGGCCCAAAATCTCAAAGATTTACTTGTTAACTCAAGGTTTCGTACTAACGAAGAATCAGCTGACTCTCAAGGTTCACACGAAGCTCTTTTAGATGCTCTTATAGCTGCACCATGAGTCCATAAAAACTCGTGCACAGAAAATAGATGCATTTTGAGAACGAGACGCCCAGGCCGAATATAAAATATTCAAAGGCTACTACTGATAAAGCTCCTCCTATGAAGTTTGAAAGCAGAAACCGGTCTAGTTGGTCATAAGAACCTACGCTAGTCTCTCCTACTATTAACAGTACACCGATCAATTCACCTAATAGGTGCAATTATGTTTCACCATGAGGAGCATGCTATAAGTTCATGTTCCTCGGGCCCTCCCTTAAAAATACTTCATGTTCTTGGCGACTACGTTGCGTTAGATAGTGTAAAACCGCCTACACCTCCCTCTCAGTTGAAAGACTCAACACAAGGGTGTTACAAATGGTAAGTCCAGTATTGTTAGGGAAGGGATGGAGGGCAACTGGAAGATTTCTCTTCTATAATGTATTTCATTTTTTAGATATATCACGTATGTTATTCAGCTAAAGTTTTATGCTTTATGTGCGACATAGGGAGGGGTGGTAAATGCAGGCATGTCTATGCTTGAGCGATTGTCAAGTATGTCAATTTTTCACGCAACTTTTTTCGAACTCACTTGATTGATGGGCCCCGCTCCATTGCCGGGCCCAGGGCCCGGTGATCACTTAAGACGGCCCTGCGTACACGTACACGAAACCATAATTATTTATTATCGATATCAACTTATGAAGTTATTTAATGATTAGCAAATTGTGAAATACATGTATTTCACAAACAAGTCTCTAGTAGAAAAACCGAGTCTTTTGAAGGCAAGTCTCAAGTCAAGTCCCAAGTCTTTGCTAACTTTTTGGGCAAGTCTCAAGTCAAGTCCCAAGTCTCTGACAGCCGAGTCTCGAGTCGAGTCTCAAGTCCTAAAATTTGCGACTCGAGTCGGACTCGAGTCCGAGTCCCTGACTCGAGTCCCCAACTCTGCCATGTATGCTTCAATACACTGGGGACCAAGTGGCCCCCATATATGCTTCAGTACACTTGGGACGAAGTGGCCCCCATGTATGCTTCAGGCTTCGGGAGAAACTTAAACTTAAACTCCCCGATACGTCTTGAGGACACACTTCTTTAGGACACACTTTAGGACACACTTAAAAATAACAAATTACGACGCAATGCACAGGGCACACGCTCTGCCCTTCAACCTGATTGGTCCAAACTTATAGCTAACCCCTCACCCGGTGCTAACCTTATATGCAGATGAGCACATGCAAATTGGCACTCAACCAATTTGAACCAGTTTGGCTGTCTTCCAACCCCACAAACCGAATCATTTAAAACAAAACATCTGTATACGCTTCTAATTACGCGTGGTTCATAGCCCGCAACACCACAGGAAAAACCACCAAAACACAGAGCCATGTGTGACGTCATAAATAACAATAAGAAGACAATATGACAAACCAGAATACGCTTCACACTAAGCATAACATAGTTGTTTATATTCACCATGGGTATACGTTGGCATAACATTCTGTTTAGTATACACTATGTACCTCGTGAAAGCTATAGTATAAAGCTAGCATAACATACTTGAAAGAACTCACTATGTATCATTCACACATACCTTAGCATAAGATACTCTTTATTTAGGGTTAGGGTTAGGGTCAGGGTTAGGGTTAGGGTTAGGGTTAGGGTTAGGGTTAGGGTTAGGGTTAGGGTTAGGGTTAGGGTTAGGGTTAGGGTTAGGGTTAGGGTTAGGGTTAGGGTTAGGGTTAGGGTTAGGGTTAGGGTTAGGGTTAGGGTTAGGGTTAGGGTTAGGGTTAGGGTTAGGGTTAGGGTTAGGGTTAGGGTTAGGGTTAGGGTTAGGGTTAGGGTTAGGGTTAGGGTTAGGGTTAGGGTTAGGGTTAGGGTTAGGGTTAGGGTTAGGGTTAGGGTTAGGGTTAGGGTTAGGGTTAGGGTTAGGGTTAGGGTTAGGGTTAGGGTTAGGGTTAGGGTTAGGGTTAGGGTTAGGGTTAGGGTTAGGGTTAGGGTTAGGGTTAGGGTTAGGGTTAGGGTTAGGGTTAGGGTTAGGGTTAGGGTTAGGGTTAGGGTTAGGGTTAGGGTTAGGGTTAGGGTTAGGGTTAGGGTTAGGGTTAGGGTTAGGGTTAGGGTTAGGGTTAGGGTTAGGGTTAGGGTTAGGGTTAGGGTTAGGGTTAGGGTTAGGGTTAGGGTTAGGGTTAGGGTTAGGGTTAGGGTTAGGGTTAGGGTTAGGGTTAGGGTTAGGGTTAGGGTTAGGGTTAGGGTTAGGGTTAGGGTTAGGGTTAGGGTTAGGGTTAGGGTTAGGGTTAGGGTTAGGGTTAGGGTTAGGGTTAGGGTTAGGGTTAGGGTTAGGGTTAGGGTTAGGGTTAGGGTTAGGGTTAGGGTTAGGGTTAGGGTTAGGGTTAGGGTTAGGGTTAGGGTTAGGGTTAGGGTTAGGGTTAGGGTTAGGGTTAGGGTTAGGGTTAGGGTTAGGGTTAGGGTTAGGGTTAGGGTTAGGGTTAGGGGTTAGGGTTAGGGTTAGGGTTAGGGTTAGGGTTAGGGTTAGGGTTAGGGTTAGGGTTAGGGTTAGGGTTAGGGTTAGGGTTAGGGTTCAGACACTTGGACACTCGGGACCTAGAAATGGACGGTCGGGACTTGAAAATGGACGGTCGGGACTTGAAAATGGACGGTCGGGACTTGGCACTTTTTCGAAAAATGTTAGAGTACGAAAATGGACGGTCGGGACTTCAAAATGGACGGTCGGGACCTGAAAATGGACGGTCGGGACTTGGAAATGGACGATCGGGACTTGGAAATGGACGGTCGGGACCTAATGAAAATGGACGGTCGGGACTTGACAAAATATTACCAAAAAAATGCTTCCCCGGGGGTGGGGGTGTCGAAATTAATTTTTTTAGGTACCCCTGCACCCCCTCGACAAATTGGCACCATTTTGGTAAAAATTGGAGGGGGGTGAATTTTTGGGGTGGGGGACCCCCTTCCCAAGTGCAAAACTTGGGGGGGCACCTTCAAACATTTTTTACCCTTCCGTTACATCCTATCGATGACGTCATAAAAATTTCAGCTCATTTGCATATTCGGTTAATTAATTAAAAATCATTAACCAATCTGCCTAACACTAAATTACTCTATATACGGGAAAAAACCGACTTTTATACTTTGGAACGTTACCATGGTTACTGGGTCAGTCCGATTTCCCCCATCTTTTCAGGGTACCACCGCTAGGGTGTCATCTGTCCGAAATAGGATGAAATTAATAGGTTCGATACTTCCCCGGGGTGGTCGGGGGGTCATTTTGAAAAAAATCTAAAACGGCCAAAATAATTAGTGTTACTACGTACGGGAAAACCCCGACCCATCTACTTTGGAGCGTTACCATGGTTACTGGAGTGGTCCGATTACGGCCATCCTATCAGGGTACCACCGCTAGTGTGTCCCCTTTCCGAATTAGTATGAAACTTGTAGGTACCTTTCATTCCTGGGTGATAGGGGGGTCATTTTGAAACAAAATCTGAAAAGGCATAATAATTTGCTATATACGTTTTTGAAAATCCCGACCCTTCTACTTTGGAGCGTTACCATGGTTACTGGGGAGGTCCGACTACGGCCATCTTTTCGGGGTACACCCGCTAGGGTGTCCCCTTTCCGAAATAGGATGAAACTATTAGGTGCGTCTCTTCTCCGGGGTGGTGGGGGGTCATTTTGGAAAAAAATCCGAAAAGGTCATAATAATTAGTGTTACTATGTACGGGAAAATCCCGACTCTTCTACTTTGGAGCGTTACCATGGTTACTGGGGTGGTCCGATTACGGCCATCTTTTAAGGGTACCACCGCTAGGGTGTCCCCTTCCCAAATTAGAATGAAACTTGTAGGTGTGAGACTTCTCCGGGATGGTGGGGGGGTCATTTTGGAAAAAATCCGAAAATGTCATAATAATTAGTGTTACTATGTACGGGAAAATCCTGACCCTTCTACTTTGGAGCGTTACCATGGTTACTGGGGTGGTCCGATTACGGCCATCTTTTAAGGGTACCACCGCTAGGGTGTCCCCTTCCCAAATTAGAATGAAACACCTAGGTGTGTCACTTCTCCGGGTGGTAGGGGGGTCATTTTGAGAAAAAGTACAAACAATCAGCCAAAAACTCTCCGTAGCGTGCGCCATGGGACGCCCGGAAGGTATTAAATTCCCCCACCACTCCCCACGCCTCCAAACCGCCAAAATAATCTCAGATTCATCATCAGCGCCCCAAGAAGCACCGGAACAGGTGTATTGCATTCGTTTATGTAGACACCCACTTGGGGTCGTGCCCCCCTCCCAATGGTTTTTGGCCCCCCATGACCCCACACAACACCCAATTCCAAAATTAACTTCAGATTCGTGATCAGCGTGTCGAGAACAACCAGAAAAGATACACACTGCCCGTCTTTGCGACAAAAATTATTTTCACCCAAAAAAACCATAAGGGTTAAACCATAAGGGTTAAACCCTTACGGTTTTTACCGAAATTGCCCCAAAATGGATTTGGTCAAAATGACGTCACAGGGGGTAATCGATGCCCAGGAGCCCAAATCTGCAACTCCCAGGTCCATACCTGCTTCCGTTCGGGAGATATAGGGTCCTAGAGGACCCGATAGAAATACGTGTTCTTCATACGTGCAAAAGTTGGAAAACCCCCTCTTGTCAACCCCCCTCCTGTCTTCTCTGAAGTACCCATCGACATGAAATTTTGACGTGTAGTAGAAGACACCCTCGTCATTGTCATTGATCAATTTCGTGTAAATATCTGACCGGAAAAGGCTCTTTGTATATATGATTTCTATCTGCGCCAAAAATAGGTGTTTTTGTCTTGAAAAGTTAAAAAAGTAACTCTTTTCGGTACCCCTTCCTTTCCACCGAGGGTATGTGACGGGGCTGAATTTTGGTTATGTGGGAGAAGAGAGTCGTAGCTACGTGTAGACAACTCATACGGTAGCATTAATTTTCGGGAAGGGGGTATAGTCTATACGTTTTTGAGGTCCCCCCCAAAGTAGGTGTTTTTCACCGGTAGCAGCTATGATAACCCTAAACAAGGACGCCAGCGCCGACGTCAACATTCGAGCAGCTTTTTTAATACCTTAGGTCAAATGGAAATCAGGCAAAGTTATAATCGATGGATAGCCCTATCTGTGATCTTTAATTACCGGATGTCCCGTTCCCACCGGATGCCCGGTTTTGCTGTAGCGTGACGTCACATCGACCCACTTTTCGACTCATCTGTACCCATATCTCAACAACGGAACATCCGATCGTTCCTTAAATAGCACCAATGGATTCGGCATGTCCGAAACTATTGGGAACAATATTTCAATGTATTTCGCGTGATTTTTAATTTCTGACGTCATCGGGTGGTGGCGCTATTTTCGGCGAAAATTTCAAATTCACTCAATTTGCTCGAAATTTCAGATTTAGGTAGAACTGATAATTACAAATTATAAAACCTTAGTTTGAATCAATTCCGGTCTTTGATTATTATTTTATATTTTTTTAAAGTATTTTCTCATTAATATTTTATTTTGGCCGCCATTTTGTCAAACATTGATTTTTTTTTAAATTCACAGAATCAATAGAACGTGTCCTGACATATTTTTGCTGCTATTTAAAAGGCAATCGATTATCTAGTTTTGCAATGATCGACAATATTGCGTTTGGTGACGTCACTTCCGGTCAGAATAAAAAAGGGTCAAAAGCGGAACTTATTTTGTACAGACTCAAGTGATAAGTCTTCGGTGTGAGTTACAGGTCGATAGCTCATTCCTCCTGCTCAGAAACGGACCCCTAGGTAAAACTTTAAAGCGCCCTCATTCAGAAAGTAAACGACTTGAAACAAGTTTAAGATAATCACGTGATAGTACGCATCGAGTTACATCACGACACCAATTTGTATCCCGAAAAACCATATCGTGTACACACAGGAGTCGAATGTGCTAACCCTAAGCTAACCCTAGCTAACCCTAGGGGTTGGGGTTAACTTTGAGTGGCAGCCATCTTGGATTGGTATGACCTTAGGTCAAAAAAAAACTTTTGACCATTTTTGGTGGTCCGACTAATCGTATCCAATAAAAAATAGAGAAACTTGATGAATTAAATTTTTGACCTCTGATTGACCTTTGACCCGATGACCTCATGGCCGAAATTTTTCAGGTGACCATTCCTTATGACCTCACACGTCATCGTTGCAAGTTTCGCGGTATTCGGTCACTCTCACGATCCTTGACCTTTTGTGGAAGGAACGACAGTTTTGACCTTTGACCCTCTATAACACATGAACCGGAAGTGACATATACTTGCCCTTTGCATATGTCAGTGCCCTATTGACCCTTAACAACCACAAGAAATTTGGAGGTCAGAGATCAAAGTTTACGATTTTCGACCTTAACCCTAGGGGTAGTCATTTTTCAAAATAAAGTAGTAAATTAGTATGGTAAATCACTGGGATTTTATGGCTTTAATAAAAAGTCATGTGACCCAAACTGACCTGAAGTGTTGGTGGGTGTACTGTGACAACAGTTCAGCCCTTTGACCAAATATCGGCCCCCGTAACCCCCACTTTTGGAGATAGACCAAAAAAAATGGACACTCGGGACCTGGAAATGGACGGTCGGGACCTGGAAATGGACACTCGGGACTCAGGCACCTACAACACTAAATTCTGGAAATACCGACTTTTATAATTTGGAGCGTTACCATGGTTACAAGGTCAGTCCGATTTATCCCATCTTTTCAGGGTACCACCGCTGGGGTGTCCTCTTTCTAAAATACCATGAAACATGTAGGTGCGTTCCTTCCCCGGGGTGATAGGGGGGTCATTTTGAAAAAATCCTAAAAATTCCTAAAAATTCCGACCCTTCTACTTTGGAGCGTTACCATGGTTACTTGGGTAGTCCGATTATGGCCATCTTTTCAGGGTACCACCGCTAGGGTGTCTTCTTTCTAAAATACTATGAAACTTGTAGGTGCGTTGCTTCCCCGGGGTGATAGGAGGGTCAATTTGAAAAAAATCCTTAAAATTCCGACCATTCTACTTGGAGCGTTACCATGGTCACTTGGGTAGTCCGATTATGGCCATCTTCTCAGGGTACCACCGCTAGGGTGTCCCCTTTCTAAAATACTATGAAACTTGTAGGTGCGTTTCTTCCCCGGGGTGATAGGGGGGTAATTTTGAAATAAAATCCAAAAAATTCCGATCCTTCTACTTTGGAGCGTTACCATGGTTACTAGGTGAGTCCATATTACCCAATCTTTTCAGGGTACCACCGCTAGGGTGTCCCCTTTCCAAAATTAGAATAAAACTCCTAGGTTTGTCACTTCTCCGGGTGGTAGGGGGGTCATTTTGAGAAGAAGTATAAACAGTCAGCAAAAAACTCTCGGTAGCGTGCGCCATGGAACGCCCGGTAGGCATTAAATTCCCCCACCACTCCCCACGCCTACGAACCGCCAAAATAATCTCAGATTCATCATCAGCACCCCAAGAAGCACCAGGACAGGTGTATTTCGTTCGTTTATGTAGACACCCACTTGGGGTCGTGCCCCCCTCCCAATGGTTTATGGCCCCCCATGACCCCACACAACACCCAATTCCAAAATTAACTTCATTTTCGTGTTCAGCGTGTCGAGAACAACCAGAAAAGATACACACTGCCCGTCTTTGCGACAAAAATTATTTTCACCCAAAAAAACCATAAGGGGTACCCCTTACGGTTTTTACCGAAATTGCCCCAAAATGGATTTGGTCAAAATGACGTCACAGGGGGTAATCGATGCCCAGGAGTCCAAATCTGCAACTCCCAGGTCCATACCTGCTTCCGTTCGGGAGATATAGGGTCCCAGAGGACCCGATAGAAATACGTGTTCTTCATGCGTGCAAAAGTTGGAAAACCCCCTCTTGTCAACCCCCCCTCCTGTCCTCATTGAAGTACCCATTGAAATGAAATTTTGACGTGTAGTAGAAGACACCCTCGTCATTGTCATACGTCAATTTCGTGTAATTATCTGACCGGAAAAGGCTCTTTGTCTATATGATTTCTACTTGCGCCAAAAATAGGTGTTTTTGTCTTGAAAAGTAAAAAAAGTACCTCTTTTCGGTACCCCTTCCTTTCCACCGAGGGTATGTGACGGAGCTGAATTTTGGCTATGTGGGAGACAAGAGTCGTAGCTACGTGTAGACAACCCATACGGTAGCATTAATTTTCGGGAAGGGGGTATAGTCTATACGTTTTTGAGGTCCCCCCCAAAATAGGTGTTTTTCACCGGTAGCAGCTATGATAACCCTAAACAAGGACGCCAGCGCCGACGTCAACATTCGAGCAGCTTTTTTAATACCTTAGGTCAAATGGAAATCAGGCAAAGTTATAATCGATGGATAGCCCTATCTGTGATCTTTAATTACCGGATGTCCCGTTCCCACCGGATGCCCGGTTTTGCTGTAGCGTGACGTCACATCGACCCTCTTTTCGACTCATCTGTACCCATATCTCAACAACGGAACATCCGATCGTTCCTAAAATAGCACCAATGGATTCGGCATGTCCGAAACTATCGGGAACAATATTTTCATGTATTTCGCGTGATTTTTAATTTCTGACGTCATCGGGTGGTGGCGCTATTTTCGGCGAAAATTTCAAATTCACCCAATTTGCTCGAAATTTCAGATTTAGGTAGAACTGATAATTACAAATTATAAAACCTTAGTTTGATTCAATTCCGGTCTTTGATTATTATTTTATATTTTTTTAAAGTATTTTCTCATTAATATTTTATTTTGGCCGCCATTTTGTCAAACATTGATGATTTTTTTTTAAATTCACAGAATCAATAGAACGTGTCCTGACATATTTTTGCTGCTATTTAAAAGGCAATCGATTATCTAGTTTTGCAATGATCGACAATATTGCGTTTGGTGACGTCACTTCCGGTCAGAATAAAAAAGGGTCAAAAGCGGAACTTATTTTGTACAGACTCAAGTGATAAGTCTTCGGTGTGAGTTACAGGTCGATAGCTCATTCCTCCCGTCTCAGAAACGGACCCCTAGGTAAAACTTTAAAGCGCCCTCATTCAGAAAGTAAACGACTTGAAACAAGTTTAAGATAATCACGTGATAGTACGCATCGAGTTACATCACGACACCAATTTGTATCCCGAAAAACCATATCGTGTACACACAGGAGTCGAATATGCTAACCCGAAGCTAACCCTAGCTAACCCTAGGGGTTGGGGTTAACTTTGAGTGGCAGCCATCTTGGATTGGTATGACCTTAGGTCAAAAAAAAACTTTTGACCATTTTTGGTGGTCCGACTAATCATATCCAATAAAAAATAGAGAAAATTGATGAATTAAATTTTTGACCTCTGATTGACCTTTGACCCGATGACCTCATGGCCGAAATTTTTCAGGTGACCTTTCCTTATGACCTCACACGTCATCGTTGCAAGTTTCGCGGTATTCGGTCACTCTCACGATCCTTGACCTTTTGTGGAAGGAACGACAGTTTTGACCTTTGACCCTCTATAACACATGAACCGGAAGTGACATATACTTGCCCTTTGCATATGTCAGTGCCCTATTGACCCTTAACAACCACAAGAAATTTGGAGGTCAGAGATCAAAGTTTACGATTTTCGACCTTAACCCTAGGGGTAGTCATTTTTCAAAATAAAGTAGTAAATTAGTATGGTAAATCACTGGAATTTTATGGCTTTAATAAAAAGTCATGTGACCCAAACTGACCGGAAGTGTTGGTGGGTGTACTGTGACAACAGTTCAGCCCTTTGACCAAATATCGGCCCCCCGTAACCCCCACTTTTGGAGATAGACCAAAAAAAATGGACACTCGGGACCTGGAAATGGACGGTCGGGACCTGGAAATGGACACTCGGGACTCAGGCACCTACAACACTAAATTCTGGAAATACCGACTTTTATAATTTGGAGCGTTACCATGGTTACAAGGTCAGTCCGATTTATCCCATCTTTTCAGGGTACCACCGCTGGGGTGTCCTCTTTCTAAAATACCATGAAACATGTAGGTGCGTTCCTTCCCCGGGGTGATAGGGGGGTCATTTTGAAAAAATCCTAAAAATTCCTAAAAATTCCGACCCTTCTACTTTGGAGCGTTACCATGGTTACTTGGGTAGTCCGATTATGGCCATCTTTTCAGGGTACCACCGCTAGGGTGTCTTCTTTCTAAAATACTATGAAACTTGTAGGTGCGTTGCTTCCCCGGGGTGATAGGAGGGTCAATTTGAAAAAAATCCTTAAAATTCCGACCATTCTACTTGGAGCGTTACCATGGTCACTTGGGTAGTCCGATTATGGCCATCTTCTCAGGGTACCACCGCTAGGGTGTCCCCTTTCTAAAATACTATGAAACTTGTAGGTGCGTTTCTTCCCCGGGGTGATAGGGGGGTAATTTTGAAATAAAATCCAAAAAATTCCGATCCTTCTACTTTGGAGCGTTACCATGGTTACTAGGTGAGTCCATATTACCCAATCTTTTCAGGGTACCACCGCTAGGGTGTCCCCTTTCCAAAATTAGAATAAAACTCCTAGGTTTGTCACTTCTCCGGGTGGTAGGGGGGTCATTTTGAGAAGAAGTATAAACAGTCAGCAAAAAACTCTCGGTAGCGTGCGCCATGGAACGCCCGGTAGGCATTAAATTCCCCCACCACTCCCCACGCCTACGAACCGCCAAAATAATCTCAGATTCATCATCAGCACCCCAAGAAGCACCAGAACAGGTGTATTTCGTTCGTTTATGTAGACACCCACTTGGGGTCGTGCCCCCCTCCCAATGGTTTATGGCCCCCCATGACCCCACACAACACCCAATTCCAAAATTAACTTCATTTTCGTGTTCAGCGTGTCGAGAACAACCAGAAAAGATACACACTGCCCGTCTTTGCGACAAAAATTATTTTCACCCAAAAAAACCATAAGGGGTACCCCTTACGGTTTTTACCGAAATTGCCCCAAAATGGATTTCGTCAAAATGACGTCACAGGGGGTAATCGATGCCCAGGAGCCCAAATCTGCAACTCCCAGGTCCATACCTGCTTCCGTTCGGGAGATATAGGGTCCCAGAGGACCCGATAGAAATACGTGTTCTTCATGCGTGCAAAAGTTGGAAAACCCCCTCTTGTCAACCCCCCCTCCTGTCCTCATTGAAGTACCCATTGAAATGAAATTTTGACGTGTAGTAGAAGACACCCTCGTCATTGTCATACGTCAATTTCGTGTAATTATCTGACCGGAAAAGGCTCTTTGTCTATATGATTTCTACTTGCGCCAAAAATAGGTGTTTTTGTCTTGAAAAGTAAAAAAAGTACCTCTTTTCGGTACCCCTTCCTTTCCACCGAGGGTATGTGACGGAGCTGAATTTTGGCTATGTGGGAGACAAGAGTCGTAGCTACGTGTAGACAACCCATACGGTAGCATTAATTTTCGGGAAGGGGGTATAGTCTATACGTTTTTGAGGTCCCCCCCAAAATAGGTGTTTTTCACCGGTAGCAGCTATGATAACCCTAAACAAGGACGCCAGCGCCGACGTCAACATTCGAGCAGCTTTTTTAATACCTTAGGTCAAATGGAAATCAGGCAAAGTTATAATCGATGGATAGCCCTATCTGTGATCTTTAATTACCGGATGTCCCGTTCCCACCGGATGCCCGGTTTTGCTGTAGCGTGACGTCACATCGACCCTCTTTTCGACTCATCTGTACCCATATCTCAACAACGGAACATCCGATCGTTCCTAAAATAGCACCAATGGATTCGGCATGTCCGAAACTATCGGGAACAATATTTTCATGTATTTCGCGTGATTTTTAATTTCTGACGTCATCGGGTGGTGGCGCTATTTTCGGCGAAAATTTCAAATTCACCCAATTTGCTCGAAATTTCAAATTTAGGTAGAACTGATAATTACAAATTATAAAACCTTAGTTTGATTCAATTCCGGTCTTTGATTATTATTTTATATTTTTTTAAAGTATTTTCTCATTAATATTTTATTTTGGCCGCCATTTTGTCAAACATTGATTTTTTTTTAAATTCACAGAATCAATAGAACGTGTCCTGACATATTTTTGCTGCTATTTAAAAGGCAATCGATTATCTAGTTTTGCAATGATCGACAATATTGCGTTTGGTGACGTCACTTCCGGTCAGAATAAAAAAGGGTCAAAAGCGGAACTTATTTTGTACAGACTCAAGTGATAAGTCTTCGGTGTGAGTTACAGGTCGATAGCTCATTCCTCCCGTCTCAGAAACGGACCCCTAGGTAAAACTTTAAAGCGCCCTCATTCAGAAAGTAAACGACTTGAAACAAGTTTAAGATAATCACGTGATAGTACGCATCGAGTTACATCACGACACCAATTTGTGTCTCGAAAAACCATATCGTGTACACACAGGAGTCGAATATGCTAACCCTAAGCTAACCCTAGCTAACCCTAGGGGTTGGGGTTAACTTTGAGTGGCAGCCATCTTGGATTGGTATGACCTCAGGTCAAAAAAAAACTTTTGACCATTTTTGGTGGTCCGACTAATCATATCGAATAAAAAAAAAGAAAAAATTGATGAATTAAATTTTTGACCTCTGATTGACCTTTGACCCGATGACCTCATGGCCGAAATTTTTCAGATGACCTTTCCTTATGACCTCACACGTCATCGTTGCAAGTTTCGTGGTATTCGGTCACTCTCACGATCTTTGACCTTTTGTGGAAGGAACGACAGTTTTGACCTTTGACCCTCTATAACACATGAACCGGAAGTGACATATACTTGCCCTTTGCATATGTCAGTGCCCTATTGACCCTTAACAACCACAAGAAATTTGGAGGTCAGAGATCAAAGTTTACGATTTTCGACCTTAACCCTAGGGGTAGTCATTTTTCAAACTAAAGTAGTAAATTAGTATGGTAAATCACTGGAATTTTATGGCTTTAATAAAAAGTCATGTGACCCAAACTGACCTGAAGTGTTGGTGGGTGTACTGTGACAACAGTTCAGCCCTTTGACCAAATATCGGCCCCCCGTAACCCCCACTTTTGGAGATAGACCAAAAAAAATGGACACTCGGGACCTGGAAATGGACGGTCGGGACCTGGAAATGGACACTCGGGACTCAGGCACCTACAACACTAAATTCTGGAAATACCGACTCTTATACTTTGGAGCGTTACCATGGTTACAAGGTCAGTCCGATTTATCCCATCTTTTCAGGGTACCACCACTGGGGTGTCCTCTTTCTAAAATACCATAAAACATGTAGGTGCGTTCCTTCCCCGGGGTGATAGGGGGGTCATTTTGAAAAAATCCTAAAAATTCCTAAAAATTCCGACTCTTCTACTTTGGAGCGTTACCATGGTTACTTGTGTAGTCCGATTATGGCCATCTTTTCAGGGTACCACCGCTAGGGTGTCTTCTTTCTAAAATACCATGAAACTTGTAGGTGCGTTGCTTCCCCGGGGTGATAGGAGGGTCATTTTGAAAAACTTCCTAAAAATTCCGACCATTCTACTTTGAGCGTTACCATGGTCACTTGGGTAGTCCGATTATGGCCATCTTCTCAGGGTACCACCGCTAGGGTGTCCCCTTTCTAAAATACTATGAAACTTGTAGGTGCGTTTCTTCCCCGGGGTGATAGGGGGGTCATTTTGAAATAAAATCCCAAAAAATTCCGATCCTTCTACTTTGGAGCGTTACCATGGTTACTAGGTGAGTCC
The DNA here is from genome assembly GCF_037975245.1 of Apostichopus japonicus. Lineage (NCBI taxonomy): Eukaryota > Metazoa > Echinodermata > Holothuroidea > Aspidochirotida > Stichopodidae > Apostichopus > Apostichopus japonicus. The sequence goes on along the minus strand of NC_092563.1, from coordinate 17,500 downwards.
AAATTACCCAATCTTTTAAGGGTACCACCGCTAGGGTGTCCCCTTTCCAAAATTAGAATAAAACTCCTAGGTTTGTCACTTCTCCGGGGTGGTCGGGGGGTCATTTTGAAAAACAACCGAAAAGGCCATAATAATTAGTGTTACTATGTACGGGAAAATCCCGACTCTTCTACTCTGGAGCGTTACCATGGTTTCTGGGGTGGTCCGATTACGGCCATCTTTTCGGGGTACCACCGCTAGGGTGTCCCCTTTCTAAAATAGGATGAAACCTGTAGGTGGGTCTCTTCTCCGGGGTGGTAGGGGGGTCAGTTGTGAAAAAATCCGAAAAAGTCATAATAATTAGTGTTACTATGTACGGGAAAATCACGACCCTTCTACTTTGGAGCGTTACCATGGTTACTGGGGTGGTCCGATTACGGCCATCTTTTAAGGGTACCACCGCTAGGGTGTCCCCTTTCCAAATTAGAATGAAACTCATAGGTGTGTTGCTTCTCCGGGGTGGTAGGGGGGTCATTTTGAGAAAAAGTACAAACAGTCAGCAAGAAACTCTCGGTAGCGTGCGCCATGGAACGCCCGGAAGGCATTAAATTCCCCCACCACTCCCCACGTCTCCGAACCGCCAAAATAATCTCAGATTCATCATCAGCGCCCCAAGAAGCACCGGAACAGGTGTATTTCGTTCTTTTTTGGAGACACCCACTTGGGGTCGTGCCCCCCTCCCAATGGTTTTTGGCCCCCCACGCACCCACACAACGCCTAATTCCAAAATTAACTTCAGATTCGTGATCAGCGTGTCGAGAACAACCAGAAAAGATACACACTGCCCGTCTTTGCGACAAAAATTATTTTCACCCAAAAAAACCATAAGGGGTACCCCTTACGGTTTTTACCGAAATTGCCCAAAAAATGGATTTGGTCAAAATGACGTCACAGGGGGTAATCGATGCCCAGGAGCCCAAATCTGCAACTCCCAGGTCCATATCTGCTTCCGTTCGGGAGATACGTGGTCCCAGAGGACCCGATAGAAATACGTATTCTTCATAAGTGCAAAAGTCGGAAAACCCCCTCTTGTCAACCCCCCCTCCTGTCCTCTCTGAAGTACCCATCGACATGAAATTTTGACGTGTAGTAGAAGACACCCTCGTCATTGTCAGACATTAATTTCGTGTAATTATCAGAGCGGAAAAGGCTCTTTATATATATGATTTCTACTTGCGCCAAAAATAGGTGTTTTTGTCTTGAAAAGTTAAAAAAAGTACCTCTTTACGGTACCCCTTCCTTTCCACCGAGGGTATGTGACGGGGCTGAATTTTTGTTATGTGGGAGACGAGAGTCGTAGCTACGTGTAGACAACTCATACGGTAGCATTAATTTTCGGGAAGGGGGTATAGTCTATACGTTTCTGAGGTCCCCCCCAAAATCGGTGTTTTTCACCGGTAGCAGCTATGATAACCCTAAACAAGGACGCCAGCGCCGACGTCAACATTTGAGGAGCTTTTTTACCACCTTAGGTCAAATGGAAATCAGTCAAAGTTATAATCGATGGATAGCCCTATCTGTGACCTTTTATCACCGGATGTCCCGTTCCCACCGGATGCCCGGTTTTGCTGTAGCGTGACGTCACATCGACCCACTTTTCGACATATCTCTACCTATATCTCAACAACGGAACATCCGATCGTTTCCAAAATAGCACCAATAGATTCGGCATGTCCGAAACTATCGGTAACAATATTTTCATGTATTTCGCGTGATTTTGAATTTCTGACGTCATCGGGTGGTGGCGCTATTTTCGGCGAAGAATTCAAATTCACCCAATTTGCTCGAAATTTCAGATTTAGGTAGAACTAATAATTAGAAATAATATAAACGTCGTTTTATGCAATTCCGGTCTTTGATGATATTTTTTATATTTTTTTAACATATTTTTTGTTTAATATTTTATTTTGGCCGCCATTTTGTCAAACATTGATGATTTTTTTTTAAATTCACAGAATCAATAGAACATGTCCTGACCTATTTTTGCTGCTATTTAAAAGGCAATCGATTATCTGGTTTTATAATGATCGACAATATTGCGTTTGGTGACGTCACTTCCGGTCAGAATAAAAAAGGGTCAAAAGCGGAACTTATTTTGTACCGACTCAAGTGATAAGTCTTCGGTGTGAGTTACAGGTCGATAGCTCATTCCTCCCGTCTCAGAAACGGACCCCTAGGTAAAACTTTAAAGCGCCCTCATTCAGAAAGTAAACGACTTGAAACAAGTTTAAGATAATCACGTGATAGTACGCATCGAGTTACATCACGACACCAATTTGTGTCCCGAAAAACCATATCGTGTACACACAGGAGTCGAATATGCTAACCCCAAGCTAACCCTAGCTAACCCTAGGGGTTGGGGTTAACTTTGAGTGGCAGCCATCTTGGATTGGTATGACCTCAGGTCAAAAAAAAACTTTTTGACCATTTTTGGTGGTCCGACTTATCATATCCAATAAAA
>NC_092563.1:0-10000 GCF_037975245.1 Apostichopus japonicus | reverse complement strand
GGTTAGGGTTAGGGTTAGGGTTAGGGTTAGGGTTAGGGTTAGGGTTAGGGTTAGGGTTAGGGTTAGGGTTAGGGTTAGGGTTAGGGTTAGGGTTAGGGTTAGGGTTAGGGTTAGGGTTAGGGTTAGGGTTAGGGTTAGGGTTAGGGTTAGGGTTAGGGTTAGGGTTAGGGTTAGGGTTAGGGTTAGGGTTAGGGTTAGGGTTAGGGTTAGGGTTAGGGTTAGGGTTAGGGTTAGGGTTAGGGTTAGGGTTAGGGTTAGGGTTAGGGTTAGGGTTAGGGTTAGGGTTAGGGTTAGGGTTAGGGTTAGGGTTAGGGTTAGGGTTAGGGTTAGGGTTAGGGTTAGGGTTAGGGTTAGGGTTAGGGTTAGGGTTAGGGTTAGGGTTAGGGTTAGGGTTAGGGTTAGGGTTAGGGTTAGGGTTAGGGTTAGGGTTAGGGTTAGGGTTAGGGTTAGGGTTAGGGTTAGGGTTAGGGTTAGGGTTAGGGTTAGGGTTAGGGTTAGGGTTAGGGTTAGGGTTAGGGTTAGGGTTAGGGTTAGGGTTAGGGTTAGGGTTAGGGTTAGGGTTAGGGTTAGGGTTAGGGTTAGGGTTAGGGTTAGGGTTAGGGTTAGGGTTAGGGTTAGGGTTAGGGTTAGGGTTAGGGTTAGGGTTAGGGTTAGGGTTAGGGTTAGGGTTAGGGTTAGGGTTAGGGTTAGGGTTAGGGTTAGGGTTAGGGTTAGGGTTAGGGTTAGGGTTAGGGTTAGGGTTAGGGTTAGGGTTAGGGTTAGGGTTAGGGTTAGGGTTAGGGTTAGGGTTAGGGTTAGGGTTAGGGTTAGGGTTAGGGTTAGGGTTAGGGTTAGGGTTAGGGTTAGGGTTAGGGTTAGGGTTAGGGTTAGGGTTAGGGTTAGGGTTAGGGTTAGGGTTAGGGTTAGGGTTAGGGTTAGGGTTAGGGTTAGGGTTAGGGTTAGGGTTAGGGTTAGGGTTAGGGTTAGGGTTAGGGTTAGGGTTAGGGTTAGGGTTAGGGTTAGGGTTAGGGTTAGGGTTAGGGTTAGGGTTAGGGTTAGGGTTAGGGTTAGGGTTAGGGTTAGGGTTAGGGTTAGGGTTAGGGTTAGGGTTAGGGTTAGGGTTAGGGTTAGGGTTAGGGTTAGGGTTAGGGTTAGGGTTAGGGTTAGGGTTAGGGTTAGGGTTAGGGTTAGGGTTAGGGTTAGGGTTAGGGTTAGGGTTAGGGTTAGGGTTAGGGTTAGGGTTAGGGTTAGGGTTAGGGTTAGGGTTAGGGTTAGGGTTAGGGTTAGGGTTAGGGTTAGGGTTAGGGTTAGGGTTAGGGTTAGGGTTAGGGTTAGGGTTAGGGTTAGGGTTAGGGTTAGGGTTAGGGTTAGGGTTAGGGTTAGGGTTAGGGTTAGGGTTAGGGTTAGGGTTAGGGTTAGGGTTAGGGTTAGGGTTAGGGTTAGGGTTAGGGTTAGGGTTAGGGTTAGGGTTAGGGTTAGGGTTAGGGTTAGGGTTAGGGTTAGGGTTAGGGTTAGGGTTAGGGTTAGGGTTAGGGTTAGGGTTAGGGTTAGGGTTAGGGTTAGGGTTAGGGTTAGGGTTAGGGTTAGGGTTAGGGTTAGGGTTAGGGTTAGGGTTAGGGTTAGGGTTAGGGTTAGGGTTAGGGTTAGGGTTAGGGTTAGGGTTAGGGTTAGGGTTAGGGTTAGGGTTAGGGTTAGGGTTAGGGTTAGGGTTAGGGTTAGGGTTAGGGTTAGGGTTAGGGTTAGGGTTAGGGTTAGGGTTAGGGTTAGGGTTAGGGTTAGGGTTAGGGTTAGGGTTAGGGTTAGGGTTAGGGTTAGGGTTAGGGTTAGGGTTAGGGTTAGGGTTAGGGTTAGGGTTAGGGTTAGGGTTAGGGTTAGGGTTAGGGTTAGGGTTAGGGTTAGGGTTAGGGTTAGGGTTAGGGTTAGGGTTAGGGTTAGGGTTAGGGTTAGGGTTAGGGTTAGGGTTAGGGTTAGGGTTAGGGTTAGGGTTAGGGTTAGGGTTAGGGTTAGGGTTAGGGTTAGGGTTAGGGTTAGGGTTAGGGTTAGGGTTAGGGTTAGGGTTAGGGTTAGGGTTAGGGTTAGGGTTAGGGTTAGGGTTAGGGTTAGGGTTAGGGTTAGGGTTAGGGTTAGGGTTAGGGTTAGGGTTAGGGTTAGGGTTAGGGTTAGGGTTAGGGTTAGGGTTAGGGTTAGGGTTAGGGTTAGGGTTAGGGTTAGGGTTAGGGTTAGGGTTAGGGTTAGGGTTAGGGTTAGGGTTAGGGTTAGGGTTAGGGTTAGGGTTAGGGTTAGGGTTAGGGTTAGGGTTAGGGTTAGGGTTAGGGTTAGGGTTAGGGTTAGGGTTAGGGTTAGGGTTAGGGTTAGGGTTAGGGTTAGGGTTAGGGTTAGGGTTAGGGTTAGGGTTAGGGTTAGGGTTAGGGTTAGGGTTAGGGTTAGGGTTAGGGTTAGGGTTAGGGTTAGGGTTAGGGTTAGGGTTAGGGTTAGGGTTAGGGTTAGGGTTAGGGTTAGGGTTAGGGTTAGGGTTAGGGTTAGGGTTAGGGTTAGGGTTAGGGTTAGGGTTAGGGTTAGGGTTAGGGTTAGGGTTAGGGTTAGGGTTAGGGTTAGGGTTAGGGTTAGGGTTAGGGTTAGGGTTAGGGTTAGGGTTAGGGTTAGGGTTAGGGTTAGGGTTAGGGTTAGGGTTAGGGTTAGGGTTAGGGTTAGGGTTAGGGTTAGGGTTAGGGTTAGGGTTAGGGTTAGGGTTAGGGTTAGGGTTAGGGTTAGGGTTAGGGTTAGGGTTAGGGTTAGGGTTAGGGTTAGGGTTAGGGTTAGGGTTAGGGTTAGGGTTAGGGTTAGGGTTAGGGTTAGGGTTAGGGTTAGGGTTAGGGTTAGGGTTAGGGTTAGGGTTAGGGTTAGGGTTAGGGTTAGGGTTAGGGTTAGGGTTAGGGTTAGGGTTAGGGTTAGGGTTAGGGTTAGGGTTAGGGTTAGGGTTAGGGTTAGGGTTAGGGTTAGGGTTAGGGTTAGGGTTAGGGTTAGGGTTAGGGTTAGGGTTAGGGTTAGGGTTAGGGTTAGGGTTAGGGTTAGGGTTAGGGTTAGGGTTAGGGTTAGGGTTAGGGTTAGGGTTAGGGTTAGGGTTAGGGTTAGGGTTAGGGTTAGGGTTAGGGTTAGGGTTAGGGTTAGGGTTAGGGTTAGGGTTAGGGTTAGGGTTAGGGTTAGGGTTAGGGTTAGGGTTAGGGTTAGGGTTAGGGTTAGGGTTAGGGTTAGGGTTAGGGTTAGGGTTAGGGTTAGGGTTAGGGTTAGGGTTAGGGTTAGGGTTAGGGTTAGGGTTAGGGTTAGGGTTAGGGTTAGGGTTAGGGTTAGGGTTAGGGTTAGGGTTAGGGTTAGGGTTAGGGTTAGGGTTAGGGTTAGGGTTAGGGTTAGGGTTAGGGTTAGGGTTAGGGTTAGGGTTAGGGTTAGGGTTAGGGTTAGGGTTAGGGTTAGGGTTAGGGTTAGGGTTAGGGTTAGGGTTAGGGTTAGGGTTAGGGTTAGGGTTAGGGTTAGGGTTAGGGTTAGGGTTAGGGTTAGGGTTAGGGTTAGGGTTAGGGTTAGGGTTAGGGTTAGGGTTAGGGTTAGGGTTAGGGTTAGGGTTAGGGTTAGGGTTAGGGTTAGGGTTAGGGTTAGGGTTAGGGTTAGGGTTAGGGTTAGGGTTAGGGTTAGGGTTAGGGTTAGGGTTAGGGTTAGGGTTAGGGTTAGGGTTAGGGTTAGGGTTAGGGTTAGGGTTAGGGTTAGGGTTAGGGTTAGGGTTAGGGTTAGGGTTAGGGTTAGGGTTAGGGTTAGGGTTAGGGTTAGGGTTAGGGTTAGGGTTAGGGTTAGGGTTAGGGTTAGGGTTAGGGTTAGGGTTAGGGTTAGGGTTAGGGTTAGGGTTAGGGTTAGGGTTAGGGTTAGGGTTAGGGTTAGGGTTAGGGTTAGGGTTAGGGTTAGGGTTAGGGTTAGGGTTAGGGTTAGGGTTAGGGTTAGGGTTAGGGTTAGGGTTAGGGTTAGGGTTAGGGTTAGGGTTAGGGTTAGGGTTAGGGTTAGGGTTAGGGTTAGGGTTAGGGTTAGGGTTAGGGTTAGGGTTAGGGTTAGGGTTAGGGTTAGGGTTAGGGTTAGGGTTAGGGTTAGGGTTAGGGTTAGGGTTAGGGTTAGGGTTAGGGTTAGGGTTAGGGTTAGGGTTAGGGTTAGGGTTAGGGTTAGGGTTAGGGTTAGGGTTAGGGTTAGGGTTAGGGTTAGGGTTAGGGTTAGGGTTAGGGTTAGGGTTAGGGTTAGGGTTAGGGTTAGGGTTAGGGTTAGGGTTAGGGTTAGGGTTAGGGTTAGGGTTAGGGTTAGGGTTAGGGTTAGGGTTAGGGTTAGGGTTAGGGTTAGGGTTAGGGTTAGGGTTAGGGTTAGGGTTAGGGTTAGGGTTAGGGTTAGGGTTAGGGTTAGGGTTAGGGTTAGGGTTAGGGTTAGGGTTAGGGTTAGGGTTAGGGTTAGGGTTAGGGTTAGGGTTAGGGTTAGGGTTAGGGTTAGGGTTAGGGTTAGGGTTAGGGTTAGGGTTAGGGTTAGGGTTAGGGTTAGGGTTAGGGTTAGGGTTAGGGTTAGGGTTAGGGTTAGGGTTAGGGTTAGGGTTAGGGTTAGGGTTAGGGTTAGGGTTAGGGTTAGGGTTAGGGTTAGGGTTAGGGTTAGGGTTAGGGTTAGGGTTAGGGTTAGGGTTAGGGTTAGGGTTAGGGTTAGGGTTAGGGTTAGGGTTAGGGTTAGGGTTAGGGTTAGGGTTAGGGTTAGGGTTAGGGTTAGGGTTAGGGTTAGGGTTAGGGTTAGGGTTAGGGTTAGGGTTAGGGTTAGGGTTAGGGTTAGGGTTAGGGTTAGGGTTAGGGTTAGGGTTAGGGTTAGGGTTAGGGTTAGGGTTAGGGTTAGGGTTAGGGTTAGGGTTAGGGTTAGGGTTAGGGTTAGGGTTAGGGTTAGGGTTAGGGTTAGGGTTAGGGTTAGGGTTAGGGTTAGGGTTAGGGTTAGGGTTAGGGTTAGGGTTAGGGTTAGGGTTAGGGTTAGGGTTAGGGTTAGGGTTAGGGTTAGGGTTAGGGTTAGGGTTAGGGTTAGGGTTAGGGTTAGGGTTAGGGTTAGGGTTAGGGTTAGGGTTAGGGTTAGGGTTAGGGTTAGGGTTAGGGTTAGGGTTAGGGTTAGGGTTAGGGTTAGGGTTAGGGTTAGGGTTAGGGTTAGGGTTAGGGTTAGGGTTAGGGTTAGGGTTAGGGTTAGGGTTAGGGTTAGGGTTAGGGTTAGGGTTAGGGTTAGGGTTAGGGTTAGGGTTAGGGTTAGGGTTAGGGTTAGGGTTAGGGTTAGGGTTAGGGTTAGGGTTAGGGTTAGGGTTAGGGTTAGGGTTAGGGTTAGGGTTAGGGTTAGGGTTAGGGTTAGGGTTAGGGTTAGGGTTAGGGTTAGGGTTAGGGTTAGGGTTAGGGTTAGGGTTAGGGTTAGGGTTAGGGTTAGGGTTAGGGTTAGGGTTAGGGTTAGGGTTAGGGTTAGGGTTAGGGTTAGGGTTAGGGTTAGGGTTAGGGTTAGGGTTAGGGTTAGGGTTAGGGTTAGGGTTAGGGTTAGGGTTAGGGTTAGGGTTAGGGTTAGGGTTAGGGTTAGGGTTAGGGTTAGGGTTAGGGTTAGGGTTAGGGTTAGGGTTAGGGTTAGGGTTAGGGTTAGGGTTAGGGTTAGGGTTAGGGTTAGGGTTAGGGTTAGGGTTAGGGTTAGGGTTAGGGTTAGGGTTAGGGTTAGGGTTAGGGTTAGGGTTAGGGTTAGGGTTAGGGTTAGGGTTAGGGTTAGGGTTAGGGTTAGGGTTAGGGTTAGGGTTAGGGTTAGGGTTAGGGTTAGGGTTAGGGTTAGGGTTAGGGTTAGGGTTAGGGTTAGGGTTAGGGTTAGGGTTAGGGTTAGGGTTAGGGTTAGGGTTAGGGTTAGGGTTAGGGTTAGGGTTAGGGTTAGGGTTAGGGTTAGGGTTAGGGTTAGGGTTAGGGTTAGGGTTAGGGTTAGGGTTAGGGTTAGGGTTAGGGTTAGGGTTAGGGTTAGGGTTAGGGTTAGGGTTAGGGTTAGGGTTAGGGTTAGGGTTAGGGTTAGGGTTAGGGTTAGGGTTAGGGTTAGGGTTAGGGTTAGGGTTAGGGTTAGGGTTAGGGTTAGGGTTAGGGTTAGGGTTAGGGTTAGGGTTAGGGTTAGGGTTAGGGTTAGGGTTAGGGTTAGGGTTAGGGTTAGGGTTAGGGTTAGGGTTAGGGTTAGGGTTAGGGTTAGGGTTAGGGTTAGGGTTAGGGTTAGGGTTAGGGTTAGGGTTAGGGTTAGGGTTAGGGTTAGGGTTAGGGTTAGGGTTAGGGTTAGGGTTAGGGTTAGGGTTAGGGTTAGGGTTAGGGTTAGGGTTAGGGTTAGGGTTAGGGTTAGGGTTAGGGTTAGGGTTAGGGTTAGGGTTAGGGTTAGGGTTAGGGTTAGGGTTAGGGTTAGGGTTAGGGTTAGGGTTAGGGTTAGGGTTAGGGTTAGGGTTAGGGTTAGGGTTAGGGTTAGGGTTAGGGTTAGGGTTAGGGTTAGGGTTAGGGTTAGGGTTAGGGTTAGGGTTAGGGTTAGGGTTAGGGTTAGGGTTAGGGTTAGGGTTAGGGTTAGGGTTAGGGTTAGGGTTAGGGTTAGGGTTAGGGTTAGGGTTAGGGTTAGGGTTAGGGTTAGGGTTAGGGTTAGGGTTAGGGTTAGGGTTAGGGTTAGGGTTAGGGTTAGGGTTAGGGTTAGGGTTAGGGTTAGGGTTAGGGTTAGGGTTAGGGTTAGGGTTAGGGTTAGGGTTAGGGTTAGGGTTAGGGTTAGGGTTAGGGTTAGGGTTAGGGTTAGGGTTAGGGTTAGGGTTAGGGTTAGGGTTAGGGTTAGGGTTAGGGTTAGGGTTAGGGTTAGGGTTAGGGTTAGGGTTAGGGTTAGGGTTAGGGTTAGGGTTAGGGTTAGGGTTAGGGTTAGGGTTAGGGTTAGGGTTAGGGTTAGGGTTAGGGTTAGGGTTAGGGTTAGGGTTAGGGTTAGGGTTAGGGTTAGGGTTAGGGTTAGGGTTAGGGTTAGGGTTAGGGTTAGGGTTAGGGTTAGGGTTAGGGTTAGGGTTAGGGTTAGGGTTAGGGTTAGGGTTAGGGTTAGGGTTAGGGTTAGGGTTAGGGTTAGGGTTAGGGTTAGGGTTAGGGTTAGGGTTAGGGTTAGGGTTAGGGTTAGGGTTAGGGTTAGGGTTAGGGTTAGGGTTAGGGTTAGGGTTAGGGTTAGGGTTAGGGTTAGGGTTAGGGTTAGGGTTAGGGTTAGGGTTAGGGTTAGGGTTAGGGTTAGGGTTAGGGTTAGGGTTAGGGTTAGGGTTAGGGTTAGGGTTAGGGTTAGGGTTAGGGTTAGGGTTAGGGTTAGGGTTAGGGTTAGGGTTAGGGTTAGGGTTAGGGTTAGGGTTAGGGTTAGGGTTAGGGTTAGGGTTAGGGTTAGGGTTAGGGTTAGGGTTAGGGTTAGGGTTAGGGTTAGGGTTAGGGTTAGGGTTAGGGTTAGGGTTAGGGTTAGGGTTAGGGTTAGGGTTAGGGTTAGGGTTAGGGTTAGGGTTAGGGTTAGGGTTAGGGTTAGGGTTAGGGTTAGGGTTAGGGTTAGGGTTAGGGTTAGGGTTAGGGTTAGGGTTAGGGTTAGGGTTAGGGTTAGGGTTAGGGTTAGGGTTAGGGTTAGGGTTAGGGTTAGGGTTAGGGTTAGGGTTAGGGTTAGGGTTAGGGTTAGGGTTAGGGTTAGGGTTAGGGTTAGGGTTAGGGTTAGGGTTAGGGTTAGGGTTAGGGTTAGGGTTAGGGTTAGGGTTAGGGTTAGGGTTAGGGTTAGGGTTAGGGTTAGGGTTAGGGTTAGGGTTAGGGTTAGGGTTAGGGTTAGGGTTAGGGTTAGGGTTAGGGTTAGGGTTAGGGTTAGGGTTAGGGTTAGGGTTAGGGTTAGGGTTAGGGTTAGGGTTAGGGTTAGGGTTAGGGTTAGGGTTAGGGTTAGGGTTAGGGTTAGGGTTAGGGTTAGGGTTAGGGTTAGGGTTAGGGTTAGGGTTAGGGTTAGGGTTAGGGTTAGGGTTAGGGTTAGGGTTAGGGTTAGGGTTAGGGTTAGGGTTAGGGTTAGGGTTAGGGTTAGGGTTAGGGTTAGGGTTAGGGTTAGGGTTAGGGTTAGGGTTAGGGTTAGGGTTAGGGTTAGGGTTAGGGTTAGGGTTAGGGTTAGGGTTAGGGTTAGGGTTAGGGTTAGGGTTAGGGTTAGGGTTAGGGTTAGGGTTAGGGTTAGGGTTAGGGTTAGGGTTAGGGTTAGGGTTAGGGTTAGGGTTAGGGTTAGGGTTAGGGTTAGGGTTAGGGTTAGGGTTAGGGTTAGGGTTAGGGTTAGGGTTAGGGTTAGGGTTAGGGTTAGGGTTAGGGTTAGGGTTAGGGTTAGGGTTAGGGTTAGGGTTAGGGTTAGGGTTAGGGTTAGGGTTAGGGTTAGGGTTAGGGTTAGGGTTAGGGTTAGGGTTAGGGTTAGGGTTAGGGTTAGGGTTAGGGTTAGGGTTAGGGTTAGGGTTAGGGTTAGGGTTAGGGTTAGGGTTAGGGTTAGGGTTAGGGTTAGGGTTAGGGTTAGGGTTAGGGTTAGGGTTAGGGTTAGGGTTAGGGTTAGGGTTAGGGTTAGGGTTAGGGTTAGGGTTAGGGTTAGGGTTAGGGTTAGGGTTAGGGTTAGGGTTAGGGTTAGGGTTAGGGTTAGGGTTAGGGTTAGGGTTAGGGTTAGGGTTAGGGTTAGGGTTAGGGTTAGGGTTAGGGTTAGGGTTAGGGTTAGGGTTAGGGTTAGGGTTAGGGTTAGGGTTAGGGTTAGGGTTAGGGTTAGGGTTAGGGTTAGGGTTAGGGTTAGGGTTAGGGTTAGGGTTAGGGTTAGGGTTAGGGTTAGGGTTAGGGTTAGGGTTAGGGTTAGGGTTAGGGTTAGGGTTAGGGTTAGGGTTAGGGTTAGGGTTAGGGTTAGGGTTAGGGTTAGGGTTAGGGTTAGGGTTAGGGTTAGGGTTAGGGTTAGGGTTAGGGTTAGGGTTAGGGTTAGGGTTAGGGTTAGGGTTAGGGTTAGGGTTAGGGTTAGGGTTAGGGTTAGGGTTAGGGTTAGGGTTAGGGTTAGGGTTAGGGTTAGGGTTAGGGTTAGGGTTAGGGTTAGGGTTAGGGTTAGGGTTAGGGTTAGGGTTAGGGTTAGGGTTAGGGTTAGGGTTAGGGTTAGGGTTAGGGTTAGGGTTAGGGTTAGGGTTAGGGTTAGGGTTAGGGTTAGGGTTAGGGTTAGGGTTAGGGTTAGGGTTAGGGTTAGGGTTAGGGTTAGGGTTAGGGTTAGGGTTAGGGTTAGGGTTAGGGTTAGGGTTAGGGTTAGGGTTAGGGTTAGGGTTAGGGTTAGGGTTAGGGTTAGGGTTAGGGTTAGGGTTAGGGTTAGGGTTAGGGTTAGGGTTAGGGTTAGGGTTAGGGTTAGGGTTAGGGTTAGGGTTAGGGTTAGGGTTAGGGTTAGGGTTAGGGTTAGGGTTAGGGTTAGGGTTAGGGTTAGGGTTAGGGTTAGGGTTAGGGTTAGGGTTAGGGTTAGGGTTAGGGTTAGGGTTAGGGTTAGGGTTAGGGTTAGGGTTAGGGTTAGGGTTAGGGTTAGGGTTAGGGTTAGGGTTAGGGTTAGGGTTAGGGTTAGGGTTAGGGTTAGGGTTAGGGTTAGGGTTAGGGTTAGGGTTAGGGTTAGGGTTAGGGTTAGGGTTAGGGTTAGGGTTAGGGTTAGGGTTAGGGTTAGGGTTAGGGTTAGGGTTAGGGTTAGGGTTAGGGTTAGGGTTAGGGTTAGGGTTAGGGTTAGGGTTAGGGTTAGGGTTAGGGTTAGGGTTAGGGTTAGGGTTAGGGTTAGGGTTAGGGTTAGGGTTAGGGTTAGGGTTAGGGTTAGGGTTAGGGTTAGGGTTAGGGTTAGGGTTAGGGTTAGGGTTAGGGTTAGGGTTAGGGTTAGGGTTAGGGTTAGGGTTAGGGTTAGGGTTAGGGTTAGGGTTAGGGTTAGGGTTAGGGTTAGGGTTAGGGTTAGGGTTAGGGTTAGGGTTAGGGTTAGGGTTAGGGTTAGGGTTAGGGTTAGGGTTAGGGTT